>NC_064848.1:163491198-163566198 GCF_024139225.1 Suncus etruscus | reverse complement strand
ATCAGACATTATTGATTACTCTCAACCAGTACTTGCAGCACGCTGATTTCTTGCTTCCAATAATCTCCCTCTTTTTACAAAGTTATCTGACCATCCTTGTTGTACAGAATTTAGAATGCAAGTTGCATTCTCTTTCATCTTGATCCCTTAATTAGAATTTCTCTATGGTTTCTTGGGATTCATACGTATTATTTAGTTAATATTTCTTAAAAATTATTTTATATTTAAGAAGTTTTTGTTGTTTTAAAGGGTTTGTTTTGTTTTGGTTTGGGGCCATAGCCAGTTATGCTCAAGGCTTTCTCCTGGTTCTATGCTCGGACATCACTCAGGGGACCCTATGTGGTATTGGAGATCAAACCCAGGTCAGATGCATGCTGGGCAAGTACCTTATACGCTGTGTCCAGACCCTTAAAAGTTTTTTGTTTTCTTTAGGGGGTGTTGGTAGGGCACAGCTTAGGGGTCACTCTTGACAAGTTCTGGGGACCATGTTGTAGTGAATATCAACTCAAGCCTTCTGCATGCAAAGCACATATTCTGCAATTGTTTTCTCTATTTCTCCAGTTCTCCAGTTCAAAACTTCTTTAAATATCAAGATTAATATAATATCAAAAAGTTTCGAGAGACATAAATTATTATAAACACTTTTGTGCTCTGTATCCAGTCCAAAATTGGTTGTACGTGGGCACTTCACTTGACCTAGAATTTCTAAGCTTGGTTTAGGAAGACCAAAAAAAGTCAGAAGCAAGTATACATCTCATCAACAGTTAGCAACTAACCTACGTCCTCCAGGAAATAGCGCTAGAGTTAGAAAAAGCAGAGACACAGTTGAAGGAAGGAGATTATTGTGGGGAATAGAAGCAATGAAAGATAAGGGGCAGGAGTAACTTTTCAGTATTAATGAGAGTTCCCATGCTGATGGGCTCTTACCCTTTTTTATACAAAAACAAAAAACAAAACAAACAAACAAAAAAAAACTGGAGAGCTAGATAGTTAAGGCATTTGCTTGGCATGAAATTAACCTAGGTTCACTCCCGAACACCAGATACAATCCCTCAAGCACTGCCAGGACTGATCTTGAACACAGAGTCAGGAATAAATCCTGAGCAAGGATAGCATGGTCCCAAGCAATAATCACAATAAATAAAAGCAAAAAGACAGAACTCGGAAAACCGGTTTATTTTTCAGGCCCAGGGAGTAGAAACACTCAAGTGGAAGAAATCAGGGCTGTCTGCACAGGCAGTGAGGCAGGTTCCCAACTTGCTTTTTTTTTTTTTTTTTTTTTTTCACAGTTTTTATACTTTCAAGTCTTATGGATCCCAGTAGAGTTTCAGTTTGGTGCCTCTTCTTGTCAGGTAAACTGGGGAGAGTGTGTTATGATTCCAAAGAGCTTGGTTCAGTTTTCTGTCCATGGCCCACATGACTAGCAGAATGCAATGCCATGGTAGCAGGGTTCACACCCAAAGTGAAGATGCCACAGACTTACCATAAATGATAAGAGGTAATAAGAATAGCCACTAAACAGCCTGAGCATGGATCCTCGGAAGTCTTGGACAACCTATTGGGGAGTGGATTTTTATCTGGAAGATAAAGATAAAGGCAAAAAGGGTGATTCATTAGAGATACTCCAGCTCCCCAGGAAAACATGAAGGGAGCTGCCACTTGTACCCCAACTAGCTTCGGCAGACTTCAAAGAACTACATAGGATCAGAGCAATAGTACAGAGAGTAGGGAGCTTCCCTTGCACATAGCTGACTTGCTTGGATTCTCAGCATCCTATATGGTCCCTTAAGCCTGACAGCAGTGATTCTTGAGTGCAGAGCCAGGAGGAACCCTGAGCACCACTAAGTGTGACCCAAAAACAAAATAAAAAAAAATTTTTTTTAAAAATAAAAAACCAGAGGGCCCGGAGAGATAGCACAGCGGCGTTTGCCTTGCAAGCAGCCGATCCAGGACCAAAGGTGGTTGGTTCGAATCCCGGTGTCCCATATGGTCCCCCGTGCCTGCCAGGAGCTATTTCTGAGCAGACAGCCAGGAGTAATCCCTGAGCACCGCCGGGTGTGGCCCAAAAACAAAAAACAAAAAAACAAAAAATAAATAAATAAAGAACCAGAGCCGAAGAGATAGCATGGAGGTAAGGCATTTGCCTTTCAAGCAGAAGGTCATTGGTTTGAATCCCGGCATCCCGTATGGTCCTCTGAGTGTGGAGCCAGGAGTAACCCCTGAGCACTGCCGGGTGTGACCCCAAAAAAAACACAAAGAAAGAAAGAAAGAAAGAAAGAAAGAAAGAAAGAAAGAAAGAAAGAAAGAAAGAAAGAAAGAAAGAAAGAAAGAAAGAAAGAAAGAAAGAAAGAAAGAAAGAAAGAAAGAAAGAAAGAAAGAAAGAAAGAAAGAAAGAAAGAAAGAAAGAAAGAAAGAAAGAAAGAAGAAAAAGAAAGCCTATTTCTCTATTGGTGGAAATGTTGAGTTCAGCCTCTGTGAAAAACATTTTAGAGATTTTGGGGACCTAAGTGATATCACAGCATGTAAGGCATTTGCCTTGCATGTGGTCAATCTGGATTCTATCTCTGGCATCCATATGGTCCTCTGAGCCTGCCAGTAGTAATTTCTGCATTGCAGAGCCAAGAGTAACCCTTGAGTGTGCCGAGTGTGGCCCAAAAATACAAAAATTAAAAATAAAAACAGTATGGATAGTTCTCAAAAAAGTAAGACTAGACTTACTTTTTTTTTGTTGTGACCCAACAATCCCACTTCTTTTTTTTTTTTTTTTTTTTGGTTTTTGGGCCACACCCTGTGACGCTCAGGGGTTACTCCTGGCTATGCGCTCAGAAGTCGCTCCTGGCTTGGGGGACCATATGGGATGCCGGGGGATCGAACCGTGGTCCGTCCTAGGCTAGCGCAGGTAAGGCAGGCACCTTACCTTTAGCGCCACCGCCCGGCCCCACAATCCCACTTCTTGACTTTAAGCTTCCCAACACAAAAGCATTAATTAGAAAATACATATGCCCCGGAGAGATAGCACAGCGGCGTTTGCCTTGCAAGCAGCCGATCCAGGACCAAAGGTGGTTGGTTCGAATCCCAGTGTCCCATATGGTCCCCCGTGCCTGCCAGGAGCTATTTCTGAGCAGACAGCCAGGAGTAACTCCTGAGCACCGCTGGGTGTGGCCCAAAAACCAAAAAAAAGAAAAAAAGAAAATACATATGCACATCTATGTTCATTGCAGCACTAAGTTTTATAGGCAGGATATGGAAACAACCCAAATGCCTAGAGACAGATGAGTGGATAAAGAATTTGCAGTATATATACATAATATACAGCTGTGGAAAAAAAGATAAATCTTGCTGTTCACAACTTGAATGGGCACTGGGTTAAGAGAAATAAGTCAGAGAAAGGATAAACACTGGTATATAGAAAGAGACAAACCAGAAACAAAAGAGTATCAATTGGCAACAAACTCTTGTTTTGGATTGCAGAACTGAGATTAAGAAGCAATAGGGGTAGGATAAAAGGAAAGGAAGAGGCAGATAATACATGGCATAAAGACAGTGGTAGAGGATCTTGGGTATTTTGATGGTAGAGAGGTGCAGCAATCATGTACATCAAAACCATAAAAGTTGGGCCAAAACTATAATATAATGGGCAGAAACTTGCCAATATGAGTTTGATCCCCAGCATTTTACATAGTCCCAAGCCCCAATATGACCCCAAAACAAACCAACCATAAAAGTTAACACTAATGGGGCTGGAGAGATAGCATGGAGATAAGGTGTTTGTCTTTCATGCAGAAGGACAGTGCTTCAAATCCTGGCATTCCCATATGGTCCCCTGTGCCTGCCAGGGGCGATTTCTGAGTATAGAGCGAGGAGTAACCCCTGAGCACTGCCAAGTGTGACCCAAAAACCAAAAAAAAAAAAAGTTAACACTAATATAGTTATGACAACTATAATAAACAAACAAAAACCAAATAGATAAAATTAAAAAGCAATTTCCTGTCCTGAATGAAGGAAAAAGTGACCAGGATTCTGAACAGGAAGGAGGCTTTTTCTTGATCTAAGGAGACAATGGTAAAAATATGGAAGAGACCAGGGCTCTCCCCCAAAATCACCTTCAATAGATGACCAGAATGGTAATGAAATATACCAACAACTGTAATGCAAGCAACATCATAAACCAATAATAACACTAAGAGCAGAAGAATCATGTGCAACTTCTTCCTGCTTCTCTCTATAAGAGATTTTATGGTTTTTTGTTTGTTTGTTTGTTTGTTTTTTGGGGTCATACCAGGCAAAGCTCAGGGGTTACTCCTGGCTCTATGCTCAGAAATTGCTCCTGGCAGGCTCAGGGGACCATATGGGATGCCGGGATTCGAACCACCATCCTTCTGCATGCAAGGCAAATGTCCTACCTCCATGCTATCTCTCCAGCCCCAGATTTTAAGTTTTTTAAATGGTATAAAAGATGTTTTAGGGCCCGGAGAGATAGCACAGCGGCGTTTGCCTTGCAAGCAGCCGATCCAGGACCAAAGGTGGTTGGTTCGAATCCCGGTGTCCCATATGGTCCCCCGTGCCTGCTAGGAGCTATTTCTGAGCAGACAGCCAGGAGTAACCCCTGAGCACCGCTGGGTGTGACCCAAAAAAAAAAAAACCAAAAAAAAAAGATGTTTTAAAGTTTAATCTCCATCATATCCTTTAGATGGCAATTCAGTAGGACAACAAATAGAATAAGTAAGAAAATAAAACCTAGGCAGCTATGAACTGGATCCCTATGACAGATGTGAGCTGGACTTCTGACCTTATGAAGCCTATGATACATCACCTGGAAAAGAAGACAAGTGTCCTTACTTCTCAGAACAGCCTTGTAGTGAATGTGAAACTGCTAGCAACATTCGAAAGAGTAGATATAATAGTAAGAAACCAATCAGTGCTGGTGGCAGAACAATAGCACAGCAAATTAGGTGTTTGCCTTGTACATGCTCAGCTTGAGTTTGATCTCCAGATTCTTTATGTTCCCCAAGCACCAACAGGAATTATCTCTGAGTGCAGAGCCAGAAATAATCTCATAGTATTACCTGGTGTGGGGCCAATAAATAAATAAATAAATATAAAATAATAAATAAATAAAAAGAAAGAAAGAAATTAATCCATGCTGATGCCAACACCTAAAAAAGAAACTGCAGAACATGACTAAAATTCAAATTCACAAATGAAAAAGAACAGTATTAGCTAAAGACCTTCAATACTGGCCAAGAAAAAGTCCCCAAAATGAGTTGTAAAAACTTCACTGGCAGCAGTTCCACTTGTATGTGTTTAGCCAAAAGAACTAAGAGCCAATATTCAGACTCAAAGGGATTTATACGCTTAGAGCAGCATAATCACAACAGTTAAGAATGGAAGCAAGGGGCCGGCGAGGTGGCGCTAGAGGTAAGGTGTCTGCCTTGCAAGCACTAGCCAAGGATCAGGACCACGGTTCGATCCCCCGGTGTCCCATATGGTCCCCCCAAGCCAGGGGCAATTTCTGAGCGCTTAGCCAGGAATAACCCCTGAGCACCAAATGGGTGTGACCCAAAAAACAAACAAACAAACAAACAAAAAAAGAATGGAAGCAACCAGAGCCAGAATGATAGCACAGTGGTAGGGCATTTGACTTGCACTCGATCAACCCAGACAGACCTGGGTTTGATTTCTGGAATCCCATATGGTCAGTCCCTCAATCCTGCCAGGAGAGATTTCTGAGCACAGAGCCAGGAGTAATTCCTGAGTACCTCCAGGTGTGACCCAAAAACAACCAACAAAAGAATGGAAGCAACCCAAATGTCCATCCACAGAGGCAAGATGAACAAATTGGGATATGTACACACTATAATGATATATTACTCAGCCTTCTATAAATGAAGAACATCCAGGAGCCTGTGGATAGCTTGTGACAATGCGCCTACCTTGCAGGAGTCAGACCAAGAGTTGTATCCTCAGCATTGTCTCACATGCCATCCTGGCAGCACTGCCCTTTGATATTCCCCAGCATCAAAACCAAGTGTGTGATCTTTGCTATAACCCAAGCAAGTTTGTGTGAGCACCACAACTAAAGTATATAAGGACTCCAACCAAGTGTGTGATCCCCAATTATTGCAACAACTTAAAAGGGCATGGACTAAAGAGAAAGAAGAGAAGTGGGGGGGAGGTACTTTTTAAGTGATTGTTTAAAATCTTTACTAGCACATGTAATTCTAACATGAAAAAACTTGAAGATATCATGCCAAGTAAAATAAGCCATCACACATACACACACACACACACACACACACACACACACACACACACACACACCACTATAAGATTCCATGTATTTAAAAAAAATTTAAAAATATAAAAAAAATTTTAAAAAAGAGTGGGCTGGCATGGTGGCGCTAGGGGTAAGGTGTCTGCCTTGCCAGCTCTAGCCTAGGACAGACTGCAGTTCGATCCCCCAGCATCCCATATGGTCCCCCAAGCCAGGAGCAACTTCTGAGCGCATAGCCAGGAGTAACCCCTGAGCATCAACGGGTGTGACCAAAAAAACAAAACAAAAACAAAACAAAAAAAAAGATTCCATGTATTTGAAGGATCTAGAATAACCCAAATCACAGAAACAGAAAGTAGATTGGCAGTTCCCAGAGGAAGAGGAGGGAATGAGGAGCTTGTGTCTAATGGGCACCAACTTCAGTTGGAATGGAATTAAGGTTCTAGAAATGGACAGTATGGTGATCATGTGAGTGTACTTAAAGCTACTAAATCATGTACTTTATATATTAATACAAACCACATATTATATAAAATATATAATAAAAAATAAAGAAAAAAGTAGGGGTTGGAGCTATAGTACAACAGGTAGAGCATTTGCCTTGCACATAGCAGACCTGAGTTCAATCCCTGGGATCCCATACTGTCCCCTGAGTACTGCCAGAAGTAATGCCTGAGCAGAAAGCCAGAAGTAACCCCTGAGCATCACTGAATGTGCGTTTGTCTTCAACAGTAAAATTGTCTCATAATTTCTCCTTTGTATACTCTTCTTGTCAGTTTTGATGTTAATTTTTTTCTTATGAATGTTTTTTTGTCTTTGAACCACCAGCAATGCTTGGGGCTTATTCCAGGGACCAGAAGATGGTACAGGTAAGGCATTTTCTTTACACCCAATTGGACCCATTTTGATTCCCAGCACTGAGTATGATCCCACTTCCAGAAGTAATCTCTGAGACACAGAGCCAGGAGTAAGCCCTGGGCACTGCCAGGGTATGATCCTAAAACTAAAATAAGTAAATAAATAATTTTGGGAGTTGGGAAATATAGTACAACACATGAGATCCTGAATTTGATTCTCAGTTCCTCACAGTCCCCCACCTCCACGCTGAGCACTACAGAGTGTCACTCTCATGGGTCCCCAGCATCAAAAGCCCAGAGCAGCACTGTGACACCACCTTTGCTTGGGTGTGACCCCTTTAAAATAGGAGATAAAACAAAGGAACAGTAACCTCAAAAGACTTCCTTACCAATGCAGTATTATTGCTCTGCAGGAAGCAAAACTGAGATATCAGCAGCAAGCCATTAGCATTTTCATAACTTTTAATTATAAAAATAGGAACCACATTACAGAAAATTTTGATCAAGAGATTAAAAAAAAAAAACACACCACCTCCTAACCCCATTATTTGTTTCCTCTTAGGAGAATTTTTTTTTAATACCTCCTTGTTACCATAGTGTTTGGATACTTTGAACTCTAAAAACAGGCCAGAAATGAGTTCTGGGATCTCCTTGGCAATGCACGGAGTAAGAGACTCAGAATTTTCCCAGGATACCTCTCCTTCTTGTAGATATGAAGGAGATGCTGTGGGTGATGGTGAAGAGGGCAGAAAAGGGAAAGAAATATTCCTGCTCCATCTCCTCTACACTGGCTGCAAGTTCCCAAGTTGCGAGCATAGTGGACACACATGTGCTCTGAGGTTCCAGCACACACCCACTTTAGCCTGCAGTTGAGGCAACTGTAGGCCCTGAAGTCAAGAATCTCAAGGCGCTAGCACCTCTGCATGGTACCCAGCACCCAGTGCTCTGGGAAGGGAGAAATAATTACGTGCATTCTGTCTGACTCCATCAGAACCACAGAGTGCATGTATGAAGCTTCACATTTAGGCTAGTGTCTTTGGTTTTTCTTTGTTTGTTTTTTGGTTTTTTATTTTGGTTTGGTTTGTTTGGTTTTGGGGCCACACCCAAAAACCTGGCTATGTGCTCAGAAATTGCTCCTGGCTTGGGGGACCATATGGAATGCTGGGGGGTCAAACTACGGTCCATCCTAGGTTAGCAGCATGCAAATCAAATGCCCTATCACTTGCACCACAGCTCCAGCCCCTTGTTTTTGGTTTTTGGGCCACACCTTGTGGCACTCAGGAGTTACTGGCTCTGCACTCAGAAATCACCCCTGGCAGACTTGGGGGACCATATGGGAATTCCACTATAAGTTAAAATTTATGGAATTAGGCTGGAGCAATAGTACAACAAGTAAAGCTGTAAGTGGACAATCTAGGCTTAATCCCCAACTCAACATATGGTTCCCCAAGCCTTGAGCACAGAGCCTAGAATAAGCCCCAAGCATTGTTGAGTGTGGTTCAAAGACAAAAAAATTCCATAAGAAAAAAATTAATACCAAAACTGACAAGAAGAATATATAAAGGAGAAATTATGAGACAATTTTACTGATGAACAGAAACGCAAATTTTTTTTTTTTTTTTTTTTTTTTTTTTTTGGTTTTTGGGTCACACCTGGCAGTGCTCAGGGTTTTTTTCTGGCTCCGCGCTCAGAAATTGCTCCTGGCAGGCACGGGGGACCATATGGGACGCCGGGATTCGAACCAACCACCTTTGGTCCAGGATCGGCTGCTTGCAAGGCAAACGCCGCTGTGCTATCTCTCAGGGCCCGCAACGCAAATTTTTTTTAACCTCTCTTCTTATTTTTTTTTTTTTTTTTTGGTTTTTGGGCCACACCCGGTAACGCTCAGGGGTTACTCCTGGCTATGTGCTCAGAAGTTGCTCCTGGCTTGGGGGACCATATGGGACACCGGGGGATCGAACCGTGGTCCGTCCAAGGCTAGTGCAGGCAAGGCAGGCACCTTACCTTTAGCGCCACCGCCCGGCCCCTAACCTCTCTTCTTGAGCCGAACCTCCATCTCCTCCCACACCACACACCATGATCCTTGGGCCTTTGACTCGCAGGCTCATGCCAGCAATTCTCATTTCTTAGGCCTTTAGACTCAGACTTAATGACACCAGCTTTCTTGGTTCTCCAACCTGAAAGAGCCAACTGTGGTCATTCTTTTTTGTTTGTTTTTGTTTTGGGGCCACAACTGGTGGCTCTCAGGCATTACTCCTGGCTCTGTGCTCAGAAATCACTACTGGCAGGCTCAGAGCACCAAATAGGATGCCGAGGATTGAACCAGTATTAGCTACATCCAGTGCAAGATCTACCCATTGTGCTATACTCCAGTCCATACTGTGGTCATTCTGGACCTCCATAACCATCTGAGCCAATTTGGGCGGGGGGGCACACCCAGTGGTGTTCAGGGATTATTCCTGTCTCTGTACTCATGAATTAGTTCTGGCAGGTGCTAAGGGATCATATGGGATACAGAGTATTGAATCGGGATTGGCTATGTGCAAGGCAAGAGCCCTACCCGCTGGACCGTCACTCAAACACCTGTATGCCAATTTTTAAATATCAAATATATATTATATATACACACATTTATATACATACATGTATTTTATTGTTTCTGTTTCTCTGGAAAAACCTGACTAATGCAAAGATTATTCATCTCAGTTTCAGCCAACGACTAGTTTCCAAAACAGTTTTCCAAAACAACTTTCACAGACAACTTGGTCTATACCTAATGACAGCCAAGGAAGTTTCTGTAGTAAAATACACATGGAAAGTCCTCTATTCAAGATGTTTAGAATGTGAATTCTTAAGCTTTTAATATATCTATATGCATTATGAATCTAAATAGCATTTTAATCTAATTTGAAAGAAATTTGAAAGATCTAATTTGAAAGAAATCTAAAAAAAATAAACAAATAAAAAAAAAGAAAGAAATCTAATCTAAAAGAAAGCATTTCTTTCAGTCATTAGGTACAAAACAACTGTTTCCTATAAAGTATCTTGAGGAAACTCATGTTCCTCACAACTGACTTTGGGAAAAGATTGATTAGTACAAAAAAAAAAAAAAAAGAAGAAGACAATAGAAATTGGAGGGGGGTTCAGTCTTATCTCTTCACTGTGCTCTCCCTTTCATTTGTTATTGGGCATTTGCTTCACCCTAAGCTAAGTCTGGTGAAAGGACAGGAATATTTTTCTCCCAACTGTATTGAAATATAATAGACATATAACATTGTGTTTGACTTGCTATTCATGCATAATCACTCATCACTTAATAATAGGGTGTCCTCAAAATTCTTTGCTCCTTCTCATCCTTTCCTCCTCCCCAATAAGGACTGTCTGGGCTGGGAAAAGCTAAAACAAACTGACCTCAAGCCTATAGTTAGGAGGGTGTGACAACCTCTCTTTGACAGAAGCCAATTCCTCACATTCTTTTTGTCTCTGACAGAACCTTAACATCACCACTGTACTGAGGAGGATCCAGACCCCTGGCCAGATAGTGCCTGCACTGTAGATGTGCAGTTGGTTCTTTTTACTCTCCATTCACCTTCCTCTTCAAGACATAATGAGAAGTACACCCCATTGAGGTCTCTTCTATTTTCATGGAGAGACGTGTGATATATGTCTATTCCATGTTCCTCAGTTGCACATATTCAATGTTCTTCATGAATATTCATGAGTTTCCTGAAGTTCCATTAGAATGTGTATAAGCTGTTACATTACTATCTCTGATGGTCATGAAAACAAGCTCTCCTTCTCATCCAAGTTTGTCTCCAGGGATACTGCAGAGATAGTGCAATGTAGTAAGCTAAGGTGCTTGCCTTGCATGAAGCCAACCCAGTTTCAATTCCCAACACCACATGTGGTCCCTGAACCCTGCCTAAGAATAATTCTAAATTCAGAATCCTGAGTCACCACCAGATGTACAGGCTTAAGGAGCTTGAAATAAACAAAAGAAACAAAAAAATAACCCACCACTCTTGTGTTAGTAGACATCCTTCTGAACTTAAGTTGCTTTCATACCAACAAAGGGTTTCTTTTCTAAAATACTTATAAAAATTAGTTAGTAAATTAATTCCAGAAAATGCTTTAAAAATATAATGGAGGCCGGCGTCCCATATGGTCCCCCCCAAGCCAGGGGCGATTTCTGAGCACATTGCCAGGAGTAACCCCTGAGCATCAAACGGGTGTGGCCCCCCCCAAAAAAAAATATAATGGAGGGGGCCCGGAGAGATAGCACAGTGGCGTTTGCCTTGCAAACAGCTGATCCAGGACCAAAGGTGGTTGGTTCGAATCCCGGTGTCCCATATGGTCCCCTGTGCCTGCCAGGAGCTATTTCTGAGCAGACAGCCAGGAGTAACCCCTGAGCACCGCCGGGTGTGGCCCAAAAACCAAAAAAAAAAAAATATATATATATATATATATATATGTATATATATATATAATGGGGATGGAGTGATAACACAGTGGTAGGGTGTTTGCTTGCACACTACCAACCTGGGATGGACCTAAGTTCAATCCCCTGCATCCCATTAGGTACCCCGAGCCCGCCAGAAATAATTTCTGAACACAGAGCCAGGAGTAACTCCTGAGCACTGCCGGGTGTGGGCCCCCCCCCAAAAAAAATTATGAATGGGCCAGAGAGATAGAGCAGTGGGTAAGGCACTTGTCTACAAGTAGCAAACTGGGTTTGATCCCAGCACCATGTGCAGTCCCCCCAAACCCATCCAGGAGTAAGCCCTGAGTACATCCTAATGTGGCTCCCAGAAAAAGGAAAACCAAAAAATCATGACTGAGGTTGGAGCAATAGCACAATGGGTAGTACAGAGTCTTGCACATAGACAACTTGGGTTTAATCCCTGAGCCTACCACAATTAAATCCTGAGCACTTCCAGGTATAACTCCCCCCACCCCCCAGAAAAATCATGAAGCAAATTGGAGTTATTCCAGAGAAACAAGACTGTTTTAACTTGAAGAAACCAATTAACATAATTCACACAGGTTACAGGAGAAAACTCACATGGTTAATTTAGTAAATGAAAAAATGTTTTTATTACATTTTAATATTCATTTATGATTTAGGAGGAAGTCATTAGAGAGGCCAGGGATGCAGCTTAATGGTACAGCACAATCTTCGCATGTTTAAGGTCTTGGGTTCAATCACTATCCCTCCACCAAATAAAAATTTTCTCAAAAGGCTAAAAATAAAAATTCTTTAACCTCCCATTATAAAGCTTCAAAAACTGAAAGCAAAAATTTAATGTAAAACATAGAATGTTTTCCCTTTGAGGTCAACAAAAGGAGTGTCAGCTTATAACATTTTCCTTGAACATTAGGTTTGAAGGAGAGAAGTGTAGTAAAGAGCTGGAAAAAAAATAAAACTTTCATTATTCATATATGTACTACTGGCTACGTGAAAAACAAAAATCTATAGAGAAATTATTAGTTTTAATAAAAAGCTTGTAAGGCTGCTGAATAAAAAACCCTCAATATGCAAAAGTTAAAGAATTTCTATAATCAGCTACAAATAAAAAAAGTAATTTTAAAAAGATTATCATGCCTAAAATATGAACTTAAATAAATCAATCTAAAAATGTATAAAAGCTTTATGGAGAAATTTAGAAACTATTATGTTTTGCTTTCTATTTTATCTTTTTGTGGAGGGGGAAGATTTGAATATTGGGACTACATCCAGCAATGCTCAGGACTTACTCCTGGCTCTGTACTCAATATCACTCCTTGCAGCTCTGGGAACCATATGGAGTAACAGGGACCAAACTCGAGTTGGCCAAGTACCAGACATTTGCCTTACCTCTGTACTATAGCTGAAGTCCCATGTTTTTTCTTTTGTCTTAGGGCCACACCCAGAAGTACTAAGAGGACCATCTAGCCCACAGTCTAAACCTTGGATTCTCTTTGAGCCAGCTCCTTTGCCCTATTAAATAAAATAAAAAAAGAAAGAAAGAAAAGAAAAAGGCTGGGGTATAACTCAGAGGCAGAGCACTTGCCCTGCATGGATGAGGTCCAGGATTCGATCACCAGTGTCACAGACACACAGATGCACATACATACATACATACATACATACATACATACATACATACATACACACACACACTATAAAAACACTAAAGAATATCTAAATAGGTCTAGTAATGGGTTGTAGCACATGACTTGCGTCTTGAGTCCTGGGGCCAGGACTGACCCAACAGACCCCCAAACACAGAGCTACCAGCAATAGCCAGGTGTGGCCCAAAAACAAACAAAAAACTAAATACATAGGGCTAGAGCAATAAAACAGTGAGTAAGGTGTTTACTTTGCACAAGGCAGACCCAAATTTGATTCCCAGTACCCCATATGATCCCCAGAACCCACCACATGTGTGATCCCTGAGTGCAGAGCCAGGAGTAACCCGTAGGCATTGCCAGGTATGATCCAAAAACAAAACAAAAACCCAAACTAAATAGTGTTTTCTTTTGAAATAATATAAATGCTTTGAAAACATACAGATTGGTTCTCACTTTGATGTTTGTACTAGATCCAAATATTGCTGGCTCACCTACAAAGCACCCAGGCAGACATGATTAAGATTCATTCAGTCATTGTGACTATTCTGCCAATGTCAGGGTACAAAGTACATAGACATATAATTTTTCACTCCCTTAATTATGAGGGTGAAAGTGTCAAAGTAGGAGGATGGAATATATTTTACTTAACCATTCATTAGTTTCATGCATAACTTTCAAGTGCTTGTCAGCCTTCTTGGTGTCCAGGTTATGGGCACCTCTGACATTAGGGGGAGCTTTAGTGAGAGGCACAGAGCTCTCTGTTCCTGACCATAAGCAGGAAGAGTTTCTCAGAGGGCCTGAGCTCAAGTGAGCAAAGATGTCCTATTCAGATATGTACATCAAGCCCCATGGAACTGGTTTCTGGGCAGAGGAAGTTGATTCTACAAAAAAACCTACACAGTCTGCTAGGCAGGTGGA
Organism: Suncus etruscus; assembly: GCF_024139225.1. Classification (NCBI taxonomy): domain Eukaryota; kingdom Metazoa; phylum Chordata; class Mammalia; order Eulipotyphla; family Soricidae; genus Suncus; species Suncus etruscus. The sequence goes on along the minus strand of NC_064848.1, from coordinate 163,552,038 downwards.
GGGTGGGTTTTTTTTTTTTTTTTTGGTTGGTTGGTTGGTTGGTTGGTTTTTTTTGGGGGGGTTGGTTTTTAGAGGTTCCATTTGTTTTGGATTTGAGGGCCATATCTGTTGGTGCTCAGGGCTTACTTACTCCTGCATCAGCAATCTGAATCACTCCTAGGAAAGCTCAGGGACCCTAGGTGATGCCAGCAGTCAAACCTACGTATGTCACTTGCAAGGCAAGTATTTTAGTCTACTGTCCACTGGAATACAGACATATTTGGCAGGAGGTTCTCGAAAGGAAGTTGGAGATCACAAAGAAAAAAAACATTGATCCTTGGTGTCTGCATTGAGCAAAGTTCAAAATCCAATCAACAAAAGGGGGCCAGAGTGATAGTATAGAGAGTGAGGCACTTGCCTTGCATATGGCCAACTTCAGTTTGATTCCCATATGGTCCCCCAAACCCTGCCAGGAGTGATCCTTAAATTAGAGCCAGGAGTAAGTCCTAAGCACCACTAAACTTTTTTAGTGTAACCAATTAATTACTTTAAGAAAATAAATCACATGCAAAGTGATTATTACTATCATCATCATATTATCATTAGTGAAGTATTCATTGGTGAAGTATTTGGGTTCCACATTCTACTGAAGTCCTGGTACATACACCCATCCTATGGGTTAGGTATTATTCTTTTCCAATTCACAGATGAGGAAACCAAGGCTTGATAGTCCATACTGTTCATATAGTAATAGAATAATGGAATAGTAATAGTAATAGTAATAATGGAATCTGGAAGAACCTGGTGTGTCTGGCCTACATGTTAAACAGTAAAAGCCAAACATAATGTACATTTGCTTTCATAATCCAACTTAAGTAAGACCAGATCATCACAAGTGATTCAGAGGTTCCCAAAGAGGTATACTGGCCCCTTTCCAGACAAAAAAAAGGGGGGGGGGATGTAACAAAATGTACTCAACAACACTCTGGGAATCTACCTTCCTTCAGCAAACAAATAGTATCCTTTGTACCTTTAAATGCACCCAAAGCTACTCAAACAAAACAATTCTCCCCATGGCCTACCATGCCACCACACACACATTGTTTCTGCACCTATCAGGGAACTGTATCACCCACTCTGGGAAGCAATGAAAAACAAAGTTAATGACAGGACATATTGGAAGGGTAAAAGGGCCTTTTGGAATCTAATAAAGGTTCGTATAGAAACAAAGGGGGGGGAGTGGTAATCAAGGTAGTTTTATATTAGATTGTGGGAGACTCCTAATGCCTAACTGGAGAGTTTGGACTTTATTATCCAGTCAATGTTTTGTTTTGGTTTTGGACCAAAACAAAAAACTCAGCAGTGCTCAAGGCTTACTCCTAGCTCCTGGCAGGGTCAGGGAACCATACAGGATGCCAGAGATCAAACCCAGATTATTCAGGAAAGTTCCCTATCTGCTATACTATTGCTCTGGACCTCATCCAGCTAAAGTTAAACTTAAGGCAAAGGCATGATATTTTTTAAAAAGGAAGGATCAGAGAGATGTACAGAGGTTAGGATGCACTCTAAGACTGGAGGTGGAAGAGGCTTGTAGTTCCAGGAATCAAAAGCAAGCCCACATGTATGTGTCCCTGATTCTATGCCATCTCCTGAACTTATATAAATAGCGTTTTAGGGGCTGGAGTCATAGCACAGTGAGTAGGGCATTTGCCTTGCATGTGGGTGGCCCAAGTTCAATCCTTGGCATTTCATATACCCCTGAGTCTTCTGAGAGTAATTTCTGAGCAGAGAGCCAGGATTAATCCCTGAGCACTGTCAGGTGTAGCCCCACAACAAAAAACAGAGAGAGATATAGGTATAGGTATTAATCATTTTAAAGCTCAGGAAAAGGTAAACACAAACAAGTCAAATCATTCTATGCCCATAATTTTACTTGGTTAGGCTCCGAATTCTGCCCCCACAAAACCCATGCATTGAAGCCCTAACCCCACTGTAACTGTATCTGAACCTTTAAGGAGAAGAATCAAGTTAACTGAAGTCATAAAGTTCCAACCTAATCTGATAAGACTGAGGTCCTGATGCTAAGGGACCAAAGCTGTCTCCATTCATAGAAACACACCACATAAAAGCACAGAGAAAGGAGTCAAACTGGAAGAGAGATCTACCAGGACTCAGCACTGTTGGCACCTTGATCTTGAATTTCCAGCCTGCAGAACTATGAGAAAATTGCTTTCTGTGGTTTCTGTTATGTGTGGTTTTTGTCCACACAAATGGACAAATAGCCAGCCAATAGACTACAAAAATCCTGAATTCTTTGAGATTCTCCTCGCAATCGTTGCTTCCTTCCGGGTTGTTTGGCTATTTCCACTGCCACTTCAGTTCAAATCCTCTCAGTCCAGACAATGCAATAGATAACCTTATCTTCTCCTCACTTGCTTCTCAGATTCCCAGCCACAATTATCATCTTCCCCATCCACAGTCATCACAATTAACTGGCATGTTTGCATTTGCCAGCTAATACTTTCCTCCACTTCCAACCCTTGGCTCACCCTTCTAGCTTCTCTTGCAGACAGCGCAATCCACATGGGGAGAGAAAGGACTTCCAGTAGCCTGAAACCTACAACATAAGAGATCTTCTGACTGAGCATATTTTTGCATGCCGGAGACCCAAGTTCAATCCCTGGCACCCTTGTAAAAGGAAGCCTCAATTTTACCTTCCCAGCTGCTGTGAGAGTTCCATTATTGACTGCCCACATCTAACATTTTTTCTTGAGAACTCCTGGACCCTTTCTAATAAACGGAGAGTTAACAATTCTCCAAGACCATAAAATTCTGTCTTAGAGCCTAAGCTCACTGAGACTAAGATAATAAGCAATGCCTAAAATGAATGGCCAAACCCAAAGGACTCAGACCAGCCAGACTCTGTAGGATCTATGCATTCTGCTTGGGGGAGGGGGAATGTGGAAGCACACCCGATGGTGCTCAGGGGTCACTCCTGTAAGTGCTCAGGGAACCATATGAGATGTTTGATCCCTGAGTCAGCAGCATGCAAGGCAAACACCCTACTCACTGTACTTCTGCTCGAACCCCAAGTTCCATGTAATGTTTCTTTGTAACGTTTTTTTGTTTGTTTTTGGTGTTTTGGTTTTTGGGCCACACTCAGCAGCGCTCAGGGGTTACTCCTGGCTCTGTGCTCAGAAATCGCTCCTGGAAGGCCCAGGGGGACCACATGGGATGCCGGGAATCGAACCACCCTTGGTCCTGGGTCTGCTGCTTGCAAGGCAAATGCCCTACCGCTGTGCTATCTCTCTGGCCCCTCTTTGTAACATTTTTATCAGTTGATAAGGAATGAAAAGAGCCCTTTAAAGCTTTGACTCAGTTTTCGAAGACTCAGTTTTCCTATAGAACGACCATAACATGAGCCATATTACCATATACATTCGAATATAAGCAGAGTTTTTCCCGCACAAAATTTGTGCTGAAAAACCCGAACTCGGTTAATATTCAGGTTATACAGGTTATTTGATTCTGTGCGCGCACGGAATCAAATGCACGCAGTCTCCAGTCGTCTTCTGCAGTCTGCTGGAGGGGGTGATGCTTCAACTCAGTTCACAAGTCGTGGCTGAGCTGAAGAGGTAGGCGGCTGCACTGAACTGGATGCCACTGAACTCTTTAGCCCACAATATTCTGCGCTTTGGAGGAGACCGACAGCAGTGATGATGATATCTGCGAACTCAGTGATGATGACAATGTCTATGCTGATACCTTCACATCAGATACAGCTGAAGCTCTGTTTGGACATACAGATGATGAGGAGGTAGAATCCAGTTTTGAAGGATTTTAACCTTTGTGGTTTAGCTTGATTACCTGTTAAGCTACAGATTTCTGTACTTTATTTAAAGTTTTAAAGTTATTGCTGCTAGTTTACAGTTTTTCTTTAGCAATAAATATTGAAAAACATTTAGCCTACTGATGTCTCAATTCTTATAATTGTTTTGAGTATATATTTTTATTTTTGAAATTTACCAGTGGCTGCTGCATTTTCCACCTTGGCTTATCTCGAGTCACTAAGTTTTCCCAGTTTTTAGGGTAAAATTAGGGGGGTCAGCTTATACTCGGGTCAGCTTATACTCGATTATATACCATAACTTAGTCCTATGCTAAGTTCCTCCCTGTAGACTTACAGCCCTTAGGATGGGCTTGGATGGTGGAGATGGAGGCCTTTGTCCTTAGGCCCCAGCCACGCAGCTCCATCCCCCATTAACCAAGGGGTCTGGGTCCAGGAAAGCGAGTATTGAACTCACTCACAGGCAGGCTTCCAGAGAGATAACATCTTTATTTAGCCCTAGCCAACAGATGTGGCTGCTAACCATGGGGTCCTCAAAAATTTTAAACAGGGGCCAGTTCACTGTCCCTCAGACCATTGGAGGGTCTGACTATAGTAAAAACAAAACTTATGAACGAATTCTTATGCACACTGCATATATCTTATTTTGCAATGAAGAAACAAAACAGATACAAATACAATATGTGACCCGTGGGCCATAGTTTGAGGACCACTGAGTCACATTCAGCCCTGCATTCTCGCTTCTCCCTCAGCCATAGCTCTCCATCCAGGTAAATGCCAATTCCTCTCCATCCTGGCCAAAGACCTTAATCCTCTCTGGTTAAAGCCTTATCTAACCTTTCCAAGACCCCTCCCAGGAATGGGCGGGGTCTTGCAGGTAAGATCAAATTACCCAGGAAGAATGGGGGGGCATGGGGCCACACCTCCCTACCTGGGGAGTTCTTTCTCCTTTCTCTCTACCTTCCAGTAGACTTTTCTACATTCTTTTTGTTTTTGATTATTTGTTTTTGAGTCACACCCAGCGGTGCTCAGGGATTACTCTTGGCTATGTGCTCAGAAATCGTTCCTGGCAGGCATGGGGACTATATGAGATGCTGGGATTCGTACTGCCGCCTGTCCTGGGTCAGATGCGTGCAAGACAAACACCCTATCGTGCTCTCTTCAGCCCTGACTTTTCAACCTTCTAACTCTCAGTCTGAGTATCTTTATTATGAGATTCTATAAGCAGAGTCCTAGGCTCCAAAACAAAGATCTGGTGAGATGCAGGTCTGAAATCAAACATTGACACAGGAAATAATCCACACAGTGAATAGATACAAGAATGGGTTCAGGAAATCCAGCACTCAAGCAAGGAATCCCACCATACAAGCCTTCTGCTCCTAAGAAGGACAGCAGCCTAGTGGAGGAAGACTAAAGAATGAGCACCTGCCTTCCTCAGACCCCTGATTTTATTGACAAGAACCAGGCCACACCTTAGAATGAAAGATGAATACCAAGTAGAAAATAATCCAATAATTCCATCACCAGATCACACCCTAGGGTGGGACAAGTAATCCAACATTTCCCCCCTAATTAACTTTATAGAAAAAAATAAAATAAAAAATAAGTCACACATCCCATGTTTCTAAGATTAGGGCGGATGCCTCTAAAGATAAAGATAAATGTTGGCAATATTTTGCATAGGTGCAGCAAAAGTTGGGAAAATATAAAGAAAAACCTTTGGCCTAAAAACAGGGTATCTCTACCCATGAAACATCCTGCCTTAAGACCATCTAAATGCATGGATCTCAAACTCAATTTACCTGGGGGCTGAAGGAGGCAAAGTCTGGGTGATCCTTGAGTGAAAAGTCAGTAGTGAGCCTTGAACATTGGGAGGGTGTGACCCAAACAACTAAAACAAAACAAAACAAAAAAAGATTCCTTTAGAGCAGGGCCACAAAATGTTGTACGGAGGACCACAAATGGCCTGCGGGCCACGAGTTTGAGATCCCTGCAGGCTCCAGGCACACTAATTTATCTAACCCCATAGTCTTTCTTCAAGGTCCCAGGAAAGGCTCTTCTCAAACAGTTTTCACTATCAGGTTAGCATGTTAGTCATTCCTAAGGCAAGGCAAGTAAGTGCCAAGACAGTTCCATCTATTCTTTGATGATTTCCAATTTTCCTAGGCCAACCTGCCTTTATGGTCTCCCTGTAACATCAGGGTTACCTAGGCTTAGCCAATGTAAAGATACAAAGGTCAAATCAAAATGATGAGCCAGAAGGTGGCCTTGGGCCTCACATCCTCTGTAGAAGTGTCTAAGAATTTCTATTAGCGGGGCCAGCGAGGTGGCACTAGAGGTAAGGTGTCTGCCTTGCAAGCACTAGCCAAGGAAGGACTGCAGTTGGATCCCCCCCCCCCCCCGGCGTCTCATATGGTTCCCTCCAAGCCAGGGGCGATTTCTGAGTGCTTAGCCAGGAGTAACCCCTGAGCATCAAACGGGTGTGGCCTGAAAAAAAAAAAAAAAAAGAATTTCTATTATTAGCAAATCTGAATAAAAAGGGGAAAGCATAATACACCATAAAAAATATACATGTTGGGGCCAGAGAGATAGCATGGAGGATACACACATGTTAAAGAGACACACAAGAAGTGTATAAAGTCTTTTGAGATAGTTTAAGGAGAGTAGATAATTCAGGTTCAACTGCAGTCTGCAATGCAGACTTGTGGAGTCTGAACAAAGGTCTCACAGCATTTACAGATCAGGAACTGTCCTAGATCCAAATCTCTCAAGAGCCAAAACCAACTGTGAACAACAGTTTATAGTGAAATGAAGTGGTAGATATTGACCACATCAGCAACAATGGTGTGCCTGCCTTCTTCTTTGAAGATGACTTACAGTTCAAGGACTCAAGTAACTCTGACAGCAGCAGCAGCCAGAGCAATGACACAGAGAAGAAGACCTTCATTTAGGATGAGCCACTAGAGAGGACCATGAGCAGTTCACATGCCAATGATGCTACCCAAGCCCCACTTTCCATGCAGTGGGATTCCCAAAGCAAATTCAGCTAGGCTGTTTTATATTGATCCTTCAAACTTACACCATAGCAGTACTATAAGCACCAGTGCAACAGTTGAACAGTTGTGGCAGTGGTGGCATCATCTTCTTCCTGGGAAAAAGAAATGGCCATGGACCAGAGTGATAGCACAGTGGTAGAACATTTGCCTTGCTTGCGGCTGACCTAGGATGGACCAGGGTTTGATCCCTGGCATCCCATATGGTCCCTCAAGCCAGGAGCGATTTCTGAGTGCATAGCCAGGAGTAATACTTGAGCATCACTGGGTGTGGCCCAAAAACCAAATAAAGAAATAAACAAATAAATAAGAAAGAAATGGCCATAGGCCGTATACAAGAAGAAGGACTAAATACAATATAAACAGACATTACATATAATACAGACAAACATTAAACAGAGATGGCTACCACACACACACTCACACATAGATGAACAAAAGGATGCATAAATAGGAAAAATGGACCCAGGTAGTAAGAATCAAAGCGCTTCAAAATATGAATCTGGCATGCCAAGTGAAAAGTTTTCTTGTTTCTTGGAATAATCGACATTGATGGAGGGGGACTTTGCTGAAAAAAGGTTTCAGGTTTAGAACATGTCCAGAACATTCTTAAAACAATCATAATATTTAAGACTAGAATGCTAAGTGATATAGTGATGAACACTGTAAAAAGAGTTTATGGCATTCAGATGCTTTATCCAAGGATCTCTGTGTAGAGAAACATTAGAAGAGGCAGGTAGGGCAAAAGCCGGCTCCCTGTGTGTGACACCAGGCGGGGAAAATCCGCGAAACTACACCGGCCCAGTGGGGCCCAACTGTGAAAAACTGTGAGTGTGACCTGTCTATGTCTGTCTACTGTCCTCTTGCATGAAACTCTTGCGAGTGGGGCAAAAAGAGGCTCCAGAAACCTCGCTCGCCCAGACGCCATTTTCAGGGAGGGACTACAGAGCATGAAAACCGGCTAAGCTTTGCAAAAGCCGGCTCCCTGTGTGTGACACCAGGCGGGGAAAATCCGCGAAAGTACACCGGCCCAGTGGGGCCCAACTGTGAAAAACTGTGAGTGTGACCTGTCTATGTCTGTCTACTGTCCTCTTGCTTGAAACTCTTGCGAGTGGGGCAAAAAGAGGCTCCAGCAGAGCATGGCCGCTCTGCTTCGCTATGCGGCCGTGCACTCTTTCTAAGGAAAGAACTCCATTGCAACAAGAAGGAAAAATCACACTAAGAACGGCGCTATATCACAGAAGCAAACATTTCTCTCCGGACTGTCTTCTCTGTTGCATGCTCGGGCCTAAGATTTGACCCAGTGTGAGGCTTCATCCACGGAGGACTCCCCTCCCTTAGAGGCAAGTCAGCCCATCCAGAAAGAGAGGAGCCAGAGGAGTGTGCTGCCTGCATCATATAGACAATGAATACCACCACAACATGTAGAAAAACCCACAATACAAGTGTGACAATGGGGAAACAACGCAGGCCAGCATCAGACATAGAGAATGAAGATGACAATTCTGAGGACCAGATAATGACCAACCAACTAATCAACCTCTCAGATAAGGACTTTAGACTAGCAATATGGAAGATGCTCAACGGACTCCAAGAAACCATGGATCGAGTTGAACAGAACACTAATAAGAACCAAGAAACTATGAAGACAGAAATCACAAAACTCCAAACTGAAATAACATGTCAACTAACAGGACTGAAAAAGTCAGTAAACGAAGTGAATGACAAAATGAATAAGCTCTGGGACAGGGTATCAGAAGCTGAGAATAGACTTGGTGCTGTGGAAGATGAGATACATAACAATTCCATACAGCAGGAGAGATTGGACAAAAAACTTAAAGCAAATGAGCAAACAATGGAAAAATTAGTCAAAGAATGGGAACAGATGAAAATAGAAGTCTATGATAAGATCAACAGAAACAACTTAAGAATCATTGGAGTCCCAGAGACCCAGGAAGAAAATTTCCAGGAAGAATCAATGGTCAAGAACATCACTAAAGAGAAACTTCCAGAGCTAAAGAATATATGTGATCAAATCCTGCATGCCCGAAGAGTACCAACCAAAAGAGACCCCAGAAAAACCACCCCAAGACACATCCTAGTCACAATGACAAATCCCACAGATAGAGACAGAATTCTGAAAACAGCAAGATCAAAAGGGGAAATCACGTTCAAGCAAGCTTCCCTGAGATTTACAGCAGACCTGTCACCAGAAACACTCAATGCCAGAAAGCAGTGGTGGGATATTGTGACAAGACTGAATGAAATGAATGCTTCACCCAGAATACTATATCCAGCAAAACTCACTTTCCGGCTTGACAGAAGAATACATGGCTTCACAGACAAAAAACAGCTCAGAAACTTCACAGACACAAAACCAGTCTTAAGAGAAAAACTGAAAGACCTAATCTAAGACAAGACTCCCCAAAAGACACACCAAATTTTGAAATAAAGATGGCGTTAAATCCCAGGACAATTCTTTCTCTCAACGTCAATGGACTAAATGCACCAGTTAAGAGACACAGAGTGGCTAAATGGATCAAAAAACTCAATCCAACCTTCTGCTGCCTACAAGAAACGCACCTGAATAGTCAGAACAAACATAGACTCAAAATAAAAGGCTGGAGAAAAATTATCCAAGCAAACAACACCCATAAAAAAGCTGGAGTGGCCATACTAATATCAGATAATGCAAACTTTATACTCAGGAAGGTTGTAAGGGACAAAGATGGACATTTTATATTAATCAAGGGGTACGTAGAGCAGGAAGAATTCACTCTCCTAAACATATATGCACCGAATGAGGGGCCAGCAAAATATTTAATACAACTGTTGACAAATCTGAAAAATAATATCAACAACAACACAATAATTGTGGGGGACCTTAACACGGCTTTGTCAACACTGGATAGGTCAACCAGACTGAAACCCAACAAGAATATACTAGACCTGAGGAGAGAAATGGAAGAAAGAGGCCTAGTGGATATATATAGGACACTCCATCCCCAGAAACCTGGATACACATTCTTCCCCAATGTACATGGGACATTCTCCAGGATAGACTACATGCTGGCACATAAAACATACCTCCATAATATCAAAAGGATAGAAATTTTGCAGACTACCTTCGCTGACCACAAGGCTCTGAAATTATTTGTGAACTCCAAAGGGACTCAGAAGAAACACTTTAACACCTGGAAGTTAAACAGCCTCATGCTCAATAACCAGTGGGTCCGAGATGAAATCAAGGAGGAAATCAAAAGGTTCCTGGAAACAAATGACAATAAAGACACAAACTATCAGAACTTATGGGACACAGCAAAAGCAGTACTGAGAGGAAAATTTATAGCTTTGCAAGCACACATCAGGAAGGAAGAAGGAGCTTACCTGAGTAGCTTAATGACACAGCTAATAGAACTAGAAAATGCTCAACAAAAGGACCCAAGAATAGGAAGACAGAAGGAAATAACAAAGCTGAGAGCAGAAATCAATGAAGTGGAAACTCAAAAAACAATCCGAAAGATCAACGAAAGCAGAAGTTGGTTCTTTGAAAAAATAAACAAGATTGATAGACCACTGGCAAACTTAACAAAGAAAGAGAGAGAGAAACTTGATAACTCGCATCAGAAATGAAAAAGGAGAGATCACTACTGATATGACAGACATTCAAAGGGTGATCAGAAACTACTTTGAAAAACTCTACGCCACTAAAAATGAGAACCTAGAAGAAATGGATAAATTCTTGGACTCTTATAATCTTCCACGGTTGAAGGAAGAGGATGTAGCATATCTAAACACCCCCATCACCATTGATGAAATTAAAACAGTAATCAAATGTCTGCCGAAAAACAAAAGCCCAGGTCCAGATGGATTCACTAATGAATTCTATCAAACTTTCCAAGAGGAACTACTGCCAATCTTGGCAAGACTCTTTCATGAAATTGAACAAACAGAAACACTGCCAAATAGCTTTTATGAAGCCAACATCACCTTGATACCTAAACCAGACAGAGATGCTACCAAAAAAGAAAATTACAGACCAATATCACTGATGAATGCAGATGCAAAGATCCTCAACAAAATCCTGGCAAATAGGATTCAATGCCTCGTTAAAAAGATCATCCACTACGATCAAGTAGGTTTCATCCCAGGAATGCAAGGCTGGTTTAACATCCGTAAATCTATCAACATAATACACAACATCAATAACAAGAAAAATAAAAACCACATGATCATATCAATAGATGCAGAGAAAGCATTTGATAAGGTCCAACACCCATTCTTGATCAAAACTCTCAGCAAGATGGGAATGGAGGGAACCTTTCTCAATATAGTGAAGGCCATCTACCACAAGCCAGTGGCAAATATTATCCTCAATGGAGAAAAACTGAAAGCCTTCCCTCTAAATTCTGGCACAAGACAAGGCTGTCCTCTCTCACCACTCCTATTCAACATAGCACTGGAAGTACTTGCTATAGCGATTAGGCAAGAAAAGGATATCAAGGGAATCCAGATAGGAAAGGAAGAAGTCAAGCTCTCACTGTTTGCAGATGACATGATACTCTACTTAGAAAACCCTAAAGACTCTATCAAAAAGCTTCTAGAAACAATAGACTCATATAGCAAGGTGGCAGGCTACAAAATTAACACACAAAAATCAATGGCCTTTCTATACACCAATAGTAATAAGGATGAAATGGACATTAAGAAAACAACCCCATTTACAATAGTGCCACACAAACTCAAATATCTTGGAATCAACTTGACTAAATATGTGAAGGACCTATACAAAGAAAACTATAAAACTCTGCTCCAAGAAATAAGAGAGGACACACGGAAATGGAAACGCATACCCTGCTCATGGATTGGCAGGATTAACATCATCAAAATAGCAATACTCCCCAAGGCATTATACAGATTTAATGCCATCCCTCTAAAGATACCCATGACATTCTTCAAAGAAGTGGATCAGACACTTTTGAAATTCATTTGGAACAATAAACACCCTCGAATAGCTAAAGCAATCATTGGGAAAAAGAATATGGGAGGAATTACTTTCCCCAACTTTAAACTGTACTACAAAGCAACAGTTATCAAAACAGCATGGTATTGGAATAAGGATAGGTCCTCAGATCAGTGGAATAGGCTTGAATACTCAGAAAATGTTCCCCAGACATACAACCACCTAATTTTTGATAAAGGAGCAGGAAATCCTAAATGGAGCAGGGAAAGCCTCTTCAACAAGTGGTGTTGGCACAATTGGATAGCCACTTGCAAAAAATTGAACTTAGACCCCCAGCTAACATCATGTACGAAGGTAAAATCCAAATGGATTAAAGACCTCGATATCAGCCCCAAAACCATAAGATATATAGAACAGCACATAGGCAAAACACTCCAGGACATTACAGGCATCTTCAAGGAGGAAACTGCACTCTCCAAGCAAGTGAAAGCAGAGATTAACAGATGGGAATATATTAAGCTGAGAAGCTTCTGCACCTCAAAGGAAATAGTGCCCAGGATACAAGAGCCACCCACTGAGTGGGAGAAACTATTCACCCAATACCCATCAGATAAGGGGCTAATCTCCAAAATATACAAGGCACTGACAGAACTTTACAAGAAAAAAACATCTAACCCCATCAAAAAATGGGGAGAAGAAATGAACAGACACTTTGACAAAGAAGAAATACACATGGCCAAAAGACACATGAAAAAATGTTCCACATCACTAATCATCAGGGAGATGCAAATCAAAACAACGATGAGATACCACCTCACACCCCAGAGAATGGCACACATCACAAAGAATGAGAATAAACAGTGTTGGCGGGGATGTGGAGAGAAAGGAACTCTTATCCACTGCTGGTGGGAATGCTGTCTAGTTCAACCTTTATGGAAAGCAATATGGAGATTCCTCCAAAAACTGGAAATCGAGCTCCCATACAATCCAGCTATACCACTCCTAGGAATATACCCTAGGAACACAAAAATACAATACAAAAACCCCTTCCTTACACCTATATTCATTGCAGCACTATTTACCATAGCAAGACTCTGGAAACAACCAAGATGCCCTTCAACAGACGAATGGCTAAAGAAACTGTGGTACATATACACAATGGAATATTATGCAGCTGTCAGGAGAGATGAAGTCATGAAATTTTCCTATACATGGATGTACACGGAATCTAGTATGCTGAGTGAAATAAGTCAGAGAGAGAGAGAAAAACGCAGAATGGTCTCACTCATCTATGGGTTTTAAGAAAATTGAAAGACACCCTTGTAATAATAATTTTCAGACACAAAAGAGAAAAGAGCTGTAAGTTCCAGCTCACCTCAGGAAGCTCACCACAAAGAGTGATGAGTTTAGTTAGGGAAATAACTACATTTTGAACTGTCCTAATAATGAGAATGTATGAGGAAAATGGAGAGCCTGTCTAGAGTACAGGCGGGGGTCGGGTGGGGCGAAGGGAGACTTGGGACATTGGTGATGGGAATGTTGCACTGGTGATGGGTGGTGTTCTTTACATGACTGAAACCCAAACACAATCATGTATGTAATTAAGGTGTTTAAATAAATTTAAAAAAATTTAAAAAAATTTAAAAAAAAGAAGAGGCAGGTAGGTAAAATCAAATAAAAAATGAATGATTTAAAATATTTGTTAAGACATCTTAGTGAGCACTGTATTAGGAGTACCAAAGAAATATCACTGTAATGTGAAACTAGGGTATTCATACTATATCTCCATGGATCACTGTTAACAGAAGCATTAAAGATTATTTTAAACACAATAGAATAGAAAATAATACATCAAAGCAGTTTAATAAATTAGAATATACTGTATTTTCCAGCATATAAGATGACCCCCTATTTTCCTGGTAAAATATAGGGTTTGGGCTATATTCGCTTTATAAGACTACCTCTCTTAACACATACCAAATGAAATTAAAAAACGTAAGAGAAAGAGTAGAACCCTCAAAAGTTAACAGTATATATTTAATAAAGCAACAATTTAATAAATTGTTGGAATGCCAACAATCATTTTAGATTTGTCATTTGTAGTGACTGCAATTTTTTAATTGTGATCTACATTGAAGACAGGGAGAGGGGGCTCCTCCAAGAGCAGCTGGCTGGGGTGTAGTGATTAATAGGACAGTTAGAGGGAGACAGTGCACCTCCTCTGTGTCCCATAAAAGCTGAACAGAAGACTGAGCACAGGAAAGCTGCATACCAGCGATGACATCTGGCGGCTGGATGAGATGCATCGCTCAGTAACTCAGGTCCTCTGTGTTCCCTGAAAGATAAATCAGGACAAGCAGAGGACTGAGTGATGACGCCTGGCAGCTGGATGAGATACGACGGTAAGAGGGGGGCAGATCACTTGTCCCTGAAGTTGGAGTAAGTTTCAGCATGCCATATAAGACGACCCTCGACTTTTTTTGTTTGTTTGTTTGTTTTTTGGGCCACACCCATTTGATGCTCAGGGGTTACTTCTGGTTAAGCGCTCAGAAATTGCCTCTGGCTTGGGGGGAACCGTGGTCCTTCCTTGGCTAGCACTTGCAAGACTGACACCTTACCTCTAGCACCACCTCTCCGGCCCCACAACCCTCGACTTTTAAGATGTTTTTCATGGGTTAAAAAGTCATCTTATAGGCTGGAAAACATGGTATTATATTACAATATAATATATAATATACATTATGAATATATTCTATTATTATAATATATTATATATTAGAATATATATTAGAACTATAGTGGGAGTCTGCATTCTGCAGCTGTTTTTCTGTTGGTAAAACATTAGAATATTATTATAGACATCTCTAGGGATAACTTTAATATTGCCTTTGCATTTTTCTTCTTTAAAAAACACTTTAAGGGGCCGGAGAGATAGCATTGAGGTAAGTCATTTGCCTTTCATGCAGAAGGTTGGTGGTTAAAATCCTGGCACCCCATATGGTCCCCTGAGCCTGCCAGGAGCGATTTCTGAGCATAGAGCCAGGAGTAATCCCTGAGCACTGTCGAGTGTGACAAAAAAAAAAAAAAACACTTAAAGTCACTCTTGCAACCTACATTTATCTGTAGTATTAAAAGACAAGGATAAATGAGTAAATATATCTGACATCTGAGATTCTTGGTGACATATGAGACATTGAATTGTAGATTTAAGCTTGTCTTGGAAAAGTGTAGCATTAATAGACTTATTAAACTGTTTGTGTCCCTGCCAAGGTTGTTTTACAGTTTTGAGTCAACAAGATGATATCTATTTTTTCTCTATATGTCTATTCTGCATATCAGCTTTGTTCAAGTCCTGATGAAGACCCTCCATCAAGAATAAAAGTAGTTTGTGTGGATCCTGTTGACTGTCTCCTGCAAACTGATTATTTATCTTTCCAATGGTCATCTTAAAATCTTTTGGGTTGATATACCTGTGCTGTCCTATCAATAAGGCTTTTATAATCTTACCAAACTCTTCTGCCACCTTGTCTTTATGTCCCAATGGATTTGACCTGTTAATGTCTTTTTTATAATCATCTGGTAAAAGTAATCAGTCAAACTGGAAATATTATACGGGCATTGTGTCACTAATTTTATGTAACAAGTGTTTCCTAAATATAAGTCTGGTGAGAGTAGGGCGAGTTCCCTCATTTACAGCATCAAAATTCTGGAACTGGTCATTTCCATTCCCGATAGTCTCTGCCTCATAATATGCTGTCAGCTTATTATCCCGATTACCTGTTGAGGTCACAGTTTGCTTCCTGCCCACATTTTTTTTAATAATCTGTGTTGGTTCTGAGTGAAGGTTTACACTTTTATCATGCATTTGTGTCTGAGTTTTTTCATTTGTGAGAATCCTACTTCTGACGGTGTAGTGGGACCCAAAGTTTCTTGGCAGGGTTGTCATTTGTAGAAACATAAGCATGTCCTTTTCCTCAAATGAGAAGATTACCAGCAATCCATTCATTATCCATTTATGCAAATAGGTGAATTAATTATTTTTGTACCTGAACATCTTCTTTAAAGTGTTTTTCTGCAGCAGCTGTATAGGTCTCTTCTTGGTGGTAAATTTAAGAAGTTTAGTGAAAATGATGTTAAGGATAAAATGTTCATGGGTGCATGCTTCTTTTTTTTATATTTTAATAGTTAAGTTTTGAGAGTTCTATGAGCTTTTTCAACTATGGCTTGTCCTTGCAGATTATATGGGATGCTGGTGATATGTTTGATTTGCCATTCCTTACAAAATAATTGAAAAGGTATATTGGTGTAGGCTGGGCCATTGCCTGTCTTTAATGACTTGGGGGAAGCCCATAACAGAAAAGCACTGTAGCACAAAAAGGGCAAATGCTTTAACTTGTCTGATGTCATTGGAACTTCCCATATAAAATGTAAATATGTATCTACTACCACATGAAGAGAGTGTTTCTTTGGGGCAAAAAGTCAACATGTGTAATACACATTTGCCACAATTCATTAGTCTGTAACCCTGAGGGTTGGCCCCAGCTACATGTGTTCTTTTATTCAAGGGTACACAAATGGTACATGTATTGACTATTTGGCTTGCTTCCATGAAATATGATAGTTGATATGCAAATGACAAGCATTTGTATGAAGTGCTGCATGTTCTTCTGCAGGCAATTTAATATTGGCATGGTCAGACAATCAGCCATTTCATGCCCTAAAGCCATCGGTCCTGGGAGGCCAGAATGGGCTCTTAGGTGAGTGATAAATAATGGCTTGGAATGTTTTTGCAGAGGGCTTGTAATTGCTGCAGCAAATCTTGAACAACCTGGTTATGAGTATTTAAAGAAGCGGATATTATGCCTTAGAGGAAACAATCCTAATATATAAGCTAAATCACTTAGTTGCATAGCTCTAAAACATGAGATAATATGTAATTTAAAATAGCAAGTTCCGGGACTAGAAACATAGCACAGTAGTAGGGCGTTTACCTTGCACACAGCTGATCTGGGATGGATGAATCCTGGCATCCCACAAGGTCCCCCATGCCTTCCAGGAGCGATTTCTGAGAGCAGAGACAGGAGTAGCCCTGAGCACCATCGGGTATAATCCAAAAAGCAAAAAAAAAAAAAAAAAAAAAAAAAGCAAGTCCCACTTGCTGAGCAGACTTGTAATTAGCATGCATTGTTGTGATCAAAGAAGGACCAGTAATACCACCTTTTTCTGATGATGAAATGTCAATATAAAGTACGGGGGCATCAGGTATAGAGAAGGAACAAATATTAGATGAAATCACGAAATGTGTCCTCTTAAAGAAGTCCCAGGCCTTTCCATCAGAATAATGGGAGGAAACTTCTCCTGAAAAATCAGAGAGTGTTCATTAAAGAGGTTCACTGAGAGGTAAAATACATTCTATTTCCTTTCTTGGAATTGGCAGCACTATTATTTCAGGATCAAAACCTAACAACGAAATTGTTCTGAGCCTTTCCTTGATAATAAGAGCAGAGATCAATTCCAAATAGGACCTAAACATGTGAGGTTGTTTGATGTGTAAGTAAACCCATTCTAGAGGCACAACAGCTGAGCAATAGCACCTGCAGGGAAATGAGAGATTTCAAAAGTTAAAAGCCACAGTTCTCCAGGTATGAACCTGGAAATATAGGACTTTTGGATCTGGTCCATGAAAAAAATCTAATTCTTGTTAGGCCTTTGTGTTAAACACCTGGAGCTATTTAAATCCTGATTTCCTTCTAAAGTACTAAATAAATTGCTGAGTTCCAAGTATTCCAAGGTGTTGGATTACTGGTCTTACCCTAATCAATATTTATTGAGGGTATACCTCTCCCACCCTAGGATGTGGTCTGGTTCTTGTGAATAAAATCATGGGGCTGCGGAAGGCAAGTGATCATTCTTAGGTTTTCCTCCACTTCATTTCTTCTTAGAAGCAGAAAGCTTGTGTGGCGGGATTCCTTGCTTGAATGCTAGATTTCCTGAACCAGATCTTGTACCTTTTCACCTGGTGAATTATTTCCTGTGTCAATGTTTGCTTCCAAACCTGCATCTGACCAGATCCTTGTTTTGGAGCCCTGTGCTCCACTAGTACCAAGGGAGGGACAGCTCCAATTTATATCACCTAAGGGTTTTTGAAAGTCATTAAGAGTCCTTAGATTTTTCTTATAAAATGAAATCTTTTGGGGATGCACTGAAGTATGCTCCACTACAGAGCCCAAGTATTGAAATGGAGGTAAAGTCTGGATTCTTTTCTATGGCTATTGTTAAATCAGTACCCTGCAAGCAGCTAATGACAAATTCATAAACACATTTCAATTCCTTGTGAGTCTGAAACGACAATAAGATGTCATCTACGTAATGCACCAAATATACCTGGGGAAACTTTTTTATGGACTAGAAGTAAAACTTCATCAACAAAAAAAAGTTTTTTTTTTGGTTTTTGGGCCACACCCAGCGGTGCTCAGGGGTTACTCCTGGCTGTCTGCTCAGAAATAGCTCCTGGCAGGCACGGGGGACCATATGGGACACCGGGATTCGAACCAACCACCTTTGGTCCTGGATCGGCTGCTTGCAAACACCCGCTGTGCTATCTCTTCGGGCCCTCATCAACAAAATATTGATACATGGTGGGTGAATTTGCATGTCCTGGGGCAAAACTGTCCATTATAATTGCTGCATAGGGGTCCTGTTATTAAAACTGAAAAGGCAAATCTTTTTCTGTCTTTTGGATGTATAAAAATATTATAAAAAACAGTTTTTATGTCAACTACTATCAAAGGCCAGTCTCCTGGAGTAGCTACCAATGAAGGTGAGTCATTCTTCATCTTTCCCATCAAAACCACCTGAGAATTTACAGACCTTAAATCAGTTAAAAGTTACTAACTAGGGTCGTGAAGGTGGCGCTTGAGATAAGGTGTCTGCCTTGCAAGCACTAGCGTAGGATGGACCGAGGTTCGATCCCCCGGCGTCCCATATGGTCCTCCCAAGCCAGGGGTGATTTCCGAGCGCATAGCCAGGAGTAACCCCCAAGCGTCAAACGGGTGTGGCCAAAAAAAAGTTTCCAACTACCTGATTTTTTTTTTTGGTTTTTGGGTCACACCCGGAGGTGCTCAGGGGTCACTCCTCAGGGGTCAGAAATAGCTCCTGGCGTTTGGGGAGACCCCATATCAGAACCTTTCTCCCTAGCCTGGGGAGTGCTGGGAGGCTTGGCAGGCCCCCAGCCATCCTTGTCTTTTTCCCCTGACTCCAGGCCTTCCCTGGGTGCCAGCCCAGATGGCCAGAAGTAGGTGCAGGTGGACTCTTAGTGGTCCTCAGGTTCCCCCCTCCCTCCGCACACCAGGGGGGAGATGCATGGGGAGGAGGGCAGGCAGACATCTGGCTTCCGGTTTCCTCTTTGATTCTGGAGACCAGCTCTTGCCAGGTATAGGGTTTGGGGAAGCCCCATACCAGAGCTTTTCTCCCTAGCCTGGGGAGTGCTGGGAGGCGTGGCAGGCCCCCAGCCATCCTTGTCTTTTTCCCCTGACTCCAGGCCTTCTCTGGGTGCCAGCTCAGATGGCCAGAAGTGGGTTCAGGTAGACTCTTAGTGGTCCTCAGGTTCCCCCTCCCTCCGTACTCCAGTAGGGAGGTGCATGGGGAGGAGGGCAGGCAGACATCTGGCTTCCGATTTTGTCCTTGATTCTGGAGACCAGCCCTTGCCAGGTATAGGGTTTTTCTCCCCTGGACTTCAGTCTTTCCCTGGACACTGGTCTAGGTGGACTCTATAGGGGTCAATAGGCTTTCCCTCTCTCTCTCCCTAACTAATGGGAATGCACTCTGGGAGGAGGGCAGGCTGTTCTAGCACTGGTTTATATTGGGACAGTCAGTGGAAATTTTTTTCTCTTTTTTTCATATTGATATTGTGTGCATATATTCTATATATCCATAATATCCATCTTGTATTGGGACCTTGATACTGCCCTACAAAGCTCATTTCTAATAATTTACTGCCTCAGTCCCAACCCTTACTTCCCCCCATCCTCCCATGTAGGTGCAGCTAATGACATGAAGCTCACCACATAGAATGATAAGTGCAGTTAGAGAAATAACTACACTGAAAACTATCATAACAATGAATGAATGAGGGAAAAAGAAAGCTTGTCTCGAGTACAGGTGTGGGTGGGGTGGGAAATGGGTAGATCTGGGAAATTGGTGGTGGGAATCCTGCACTGGTGAAAGGGGGTGTTCTTTACATGACTGTAATCATACAAGTACAATTATATTTTAATCACGGTATTTAAATAAAGATAATTTAAAAAAATAGCTCCTGGCAGGTACGGGGGACCATATGGGACACCGGGATTCTAACCAACTACCTTTGGTCCTGGATCAGCTGCTTGCAAGGCAAACGCCGCTGTGCTATCTCTCTGGGCCCCTGATAGTTTCTTAATAATAAATACTGGAGAATTCCAATTAGAAAAAGAAGTTTCAATGTGTCCCAGCTTCAACTGTTCATAGATTAAGTTTCTAAGCACCTCTACGTGTGTACTGTGGATGGGCCACTGGGGAATCCAGATTGGAACATCAGATTTTAATTCACTGGGAATGGGTTCTGAGTGCTTTAACCCAGTAGTGGCCCCAATTAAAAAGGCAAAATCTCTGACTTAACATACTGGGAGATGTTTGGATGAGGGATATGATATTCTGCTCCCCATTGCTTATGCAAATCATGTTCCCACACATTCAAAGAAACCGGAGCTACATAAGGCATGAATATAGCCTGTTGATTTTCCAGTCCTATGCACTTCAAATACCTAGTGCCCTGGTGAAAAGAATTTAAAGGCAGGACCCCTCCTATCCCTTCCAAACAATTTTGAATTTCTTGTAGGGCCCAATTTCAGGGCTAATTTCTTTTTTTTTTTTTTTTTTTTTTTTTTGGTTTTTGGGCCACACCCGGTGACGCTCAGGGGTTACTCCTGGCTATGCGCTCAGAAGTCACTTCTGGCTTGGGGGACCATATGGGACGCCGGGGGATCGAACCGTGGTCTGTCCTAGGCTAGCGCAGGCAAGGCAGGCACCTTACCTCTAGCGCCACCGCCCGGCCCCAGGGCTAATTTCTTAAAAAAAAAAAAACTACAGATACTTCTGACCCCAAATCAAACATACTTCAAATTTTATGCCCTGAATTTTAAGAGTGAAGATGAGATTTTCCTTTTTAAGCTTAGCAGTATAAGCTACAAATGCAGAATCCTTAGGTTAGGACTTTCAAAGTCTGCTTCCCTGATGCATTTTGATTTTCCAGACATGAAGTAATAAAATTTGAGCTATATTTTCATCTTTCTTTTTCTTTTTTTATTTTTTCTTTTGGTTTTTGGGTCACACTGGCAGCGTTCAGGGGTTACTCCTGGCTCTACACTCAGAAATCATTCCTGGCAGGCTCGGGGGACCATATGGGATACCGGTATTTGAACCACTGTCCTTCTGCATGCAAGGCAAATGCCCTACCTCCATGCTATCTCTCCGGCCCCTTATATTTTTACCTTTCTTAAAGGTCTAGACTGAGAGTACTGAAACAAGAACTATTATTTCCCCTATGTGGTCAGAATCTATAATCCCCAGGTGAATTACAATTCCTTTGAGCACTACCTGTTTCTTCCTAAAATCATCCCTACAAGCCCTTCAATGAGTGGCCCTGTTATGCCACATCTAATCCTAGAAGGGCATTCAGCTGGAAGGATGGTCAAGTCCTCCAAGCAGGGAATATCTAAACCACAGCTTCCTAAAATGGCAGGCTTTAATGAACTTAAACTGCAAAATTCTCTTGATCTGAGCTGGGAAGCTGAACTGTTGATGAAAAGATTCCCAGATTTTGAGCGGCCAGAGACTGGCCCCTGACCCAGTTTCCTGTGACAGGTTGATTAAGTCTTGGTCTCAAGTAGGCGAGTTCTTAAGCAAGTACAAAAAAATAACGTTTTCAACCTGCATTGTTTTAGTAAATGTCCCATATTGCCACACTTAAAGCATTTGACCTGACCATGAGAGATGGGCTTTGGACACCTTCCCCGGTTGCTAGGGAAACAGGTACTAAACAACAGTCACTTGCCCAATGAAATCCCTTGCCACACCTTGGGCAAGGACCAGGGCTAAAACCATTTATCTGATTTACTGGAGTTTGTCTCTGAACAGCATATGTTGTTAGAGGTGCGGCAATGAGAGGTGGAGGAGGAAATTGTAAGCCCCAGCATTTCTATAAGCAAGTAGAAATCCCATGACATTTTCTCTCTCCCTTAGTGGGCATAAGATAATCTGACAATATTTATTGGCATTGTCAAAGGCTGAGGTTTTTACAAGGGATTTTGAATTTCCATGTTTCTAACCTGCCTTTTAATGGTCTCTGTAAATTTCCCCACAAATTCTTCACATGGCTCTGTAGCTCCCCAAATAATATCCATTGTGGGGGAGACAGGTTCATTCCTCACTCTCTAAAAGGCTATGGTGGAGGGTAGGTGGGTGAGAATCCTACAGATATACCTTCTGATTGGGTCATTTCAATATCATTTGATTTGCTTTGTAAGCCAATATCATCAATTAAAACAGCCCAATCCTCTACTGGCCTAGCACAAGCATCAACTTCAGGGATTTGGGCTTGACTACTTGTGATCACTGGAAATGCCTTTTTAATAATGATTTTACTGGCCTTTCAGAATTATTAGAAAGCACTTCAGAAACTTTTAGCGCAAAGCTAGAAATTTGAGCTCAAATCTTTTGAATCTCATGATAAGTACAAAATAAAAAAATAAAAAAGGAAAACCACCACTAATGCAATTTGCATGAGGAGAAGCCAGAATCC
This sequence comes from Suncus etruscus, assembly GCF_024139225.1. Taxonomy (NCBI): domain Eukaryota; kingdom Metazoa; phylum Chordata; class Mammalia; order Eulipotyphla; family Soricidae; genus Suncus; species Suncus etruscus. The sequence continues at coordinate 163,529,359 of NC_064848.1, read as the reverse complement.
TTCAACAATAACACAAGCAAATGACATCACCTTGAACCAAAGAATTGTAAGCTTAAAAACCCCGAATGGTGAAATCCACCTAAAAAGCAATAAAATGAACATCTCGTCAGTAGGTGGCAGAGTCCCTGCTTGATTCCCTGTTAAGTTTTAGGTCCGAGTTTGGGTAACCTCTATAAGCAGAGCCCCAGGTTGAAAATGAGGATATGGTGAGATGCAGGTCTGGAAGCAAATGTTGACACAGGAAATAATCCACACAGTGAAAAGGTATAAGAACTGGTTCAGGGGCCAGAGAGATAGCATGGAGGTAGGGCATTTTGCATGCAAAAGGATGGTGGTTCAAATCCCAGCATCCCATATGGTCCCCTGAGCCTGCCAGGAGCGATTTCTGAGCACAGAATGGGGAGGTCATGTACTCACTTGCACTGCAAGCAGTTTATTTCAGTTCTATTCCTGGTACTTCCTATAGTCTCCTGAGCACTACCAGGAGTGATCCTTGTGTAAAGAGCTACCAGGCATGATCATTGAGTATGCACAGAGCTAGGAGTAAACCTAAAGACTAGAGGCCGGCGAGATAGCATGGAGATAAGGTGTCTGCCTTGCATGCAGAAGGACGGTGGTTCAAATCCCGGCATCCCATATGGTTCCTCGAGCCTGCCAGGAGCAATTTCTGAGCATAGAGCCAGGAGCGATTTCTGAGCGTAGAGCCAGGAGTAACCCCTGAGCATTGCTGGGTGTGACCCAAAAACAAAAACAAAAAAAAAAAGAAAGAAAGAAAAGAAAAGAACTGGTTCAGAAAATCCAGCACTCAAGCAAGGAATCCCACCACACAAGCCTTCTTTCTACTCCTAAGAAGGAAAGCAGCCTAGTGAAGGAAGACCGAAGAATGAGCACCTGCCTTCCTCAGGTCCCTGCTTTCATTAACAAGAACCAGGCCATACTCTAGACTGGGGAGGAATATCAAGTAGATAATAATCTAATAATCTCATCACCAGCTCACACCCTAGGATGGAGTGTGAATATGGACTAGGGTGGGATCAGTAATCCAACACAAAGACCCACTGTCACATTTCTACATCACCCTGTCCCACACTGCAATGCTGGGTGTGGCCCAAGAGCAAACAAACACATAAAATCCAGTTTTAATCATTCCAGTTTACCAAACTTCATGGGAAAACCTAATTCCTATATCCTAGCACCTATATGCCAGATTACAGGAGAACTACAGCAGATCATCCTGGGACAATTGCCTGCTCCTGCGATGTGGCTCTGTCAAACTTCTGTTAGCTTAAAGACAGGTGACATATTAGCTCACGGATAGGTGACCACTCAGAGAAAACAAAAAGTTCCTCTCTCCAGAAAGTAAGAGAGATGTTGAGCTAGGAAAAGCTGTTGATCTGAGAAAAGCAAATGTCTACTCTTGCAGGTGACAAAAGTTCACAGAACACACCATCTGTATCATGTCAATCTCCTTGAATTTACCATATCCCAGTTAGTGAGACTTAGATGGCATTTCCCCACACAAAGCCCGAGAAGGCTCACACTCCCTGGAACAGGTGATCTATTCCAGTTGGCAATCAGGAAAATGACATTTGAGTGCTTCCTTAGCATGGCAATGTTTTTTCTTCCACAATGATTCAGACCAAATTGGCTGTGGGGCTTGAAAAGGAAGGGAAATAGCTCTTGACATGTTGAACTTTGTTCTTTCTGGAAAAAAAAAAAAACTGGGCCTTAATTTGACAGGAAGGATTTGGTTTGAGGTACAAAGGCTATAAAGATTAGGCTAACACTAGATTAGATTCTGGAACATGAAATAAAATGATGAAGTTATGTCCTGAGCGTGCCTTTAAGCATGGCCATGGGAAAGTGAACTTGGCATGTGTACATGTTGTTGGTGTGGTTGCAGACAAGGACGAGCCTTTCCAATCAATTTGACAACTAAGACTTTAAAATGCCAATACCAGGGCCAAGAGAGAGTATCATGACTAAGGTAATTCCCTTGTACACAGTCAACCTCAGTTCATTCTCCAGCATTGAATACAGCCAGGGGACCATATTCAACAAGCTCTGCCAGAAACGACTCCTGAGCAGTCAGGTATAGCCCTAAAAACAAAACAAAAAAAAATTACTTAATTCTAAGGCCAATAGTTAGAGGCCAGAGAGACAGATTAACCAGTTAAGTAGAAACTTTGATAATGGGGGCCAGGTTTGTTATCCAGGCATTAAATAGTCTCTAGAGCACCAATGGAAGTAAAATACAATTATAGAGAAAAGAGTAGCCCCTGAACACTTGTACTTGCAGAGTTAGAGCCCCCAAAAATATAACAACAAAACTAAAATGCTTAAACAAGATGAGGGATATAACTCAGTAGGGAGTATAAATCACGTTCATGAATCTCTGTGTTCAATCCCTAGTATCTTCTCTCTCTCTCTCTCTCTCTCTCTCTCTCTCTCTCTCTCTCTCTCTCTCTCTCTCTCTTTGTCACTCTCAGTAGCCTTTGCGAGTTTCTTTTCCAAAGATCCAAAGAGATAGTAAAGGTTTAAGCACTTGCTTTGCACACACACACAAAAAAAGTAAAAGTAACTTATTTCCAAGAGTTCACTCCAAGAAACTATGAAGCTTTACGCGAAAATAATATCCACTGTGGCATTATGTATTATGGTGCAAGTTTAGAAACAACTAAACTAAATAGCAGTAACTAGATACATTCCATGGAATTTTTAAGCAAATAAAAAATGCAATAAAAATGCAATCAAGGGGGCCGGGAGGTGGCGCTAAAGGTAAGGTGCCTGCGCTAGCCTAGGACGGACCGCGGTTCGATCCCCCAGTGTCCCATATGGTCCCCCAAGCCAGGAGCAACTTCTGAGCACATAGCCAGGAGTAACCCCTGAGCATTACCGGGTGTGGCCCAAAAACCAAAAAAAAAAAGAAAATGCAATCAAGGGGCCGGGCGGTGGCGCTGGAGGTAAGGTGCCTGCCTTGCCTGCACTAGCCTAGGATGGACCGCAGTTCGATCCCCCGGCATCCCATATGGTCCCCCAAGAAGCCAGGAGCAACTTCTGAGCGCATAGCCAGGAGTAACCCCTGAGCGTCACAGGGTGTGGCCCAAAAACCAAAAAAAAAAAAAAAAATGCAATCAAAAGAGAGGGGTGGCTGGAGAGATAGTACAGTGAGTAGGGTGCTTGCCTTGCATTCAGCACATCTGGATTTGATCCTGGTATATTGATACGGTCCTCCAGTACTGCCAAAAGCAAATTTCCAAAAAACTATTTCTGGGGCTCCCACCTTTCTCATAGAACCTTGGGACATGAATTACTTTGTTTTACCCTCATATTTCTGCACTTTTCTACAAAATTGAGAAGAAATTAAAATAAAAAGGGATGGGGGCAGGGGACAAGTGACCTCAAGTGGATTGATTGGTGGAAATTAAAAAAGGTCAAAACTAAATAGCCAAGTCAAAGTCAACACTAATAAAATCAAGTAACCCAAACTATAACTATCTATACTTAAAATAGGCCTGTTACACTGGCAGGCCGGGATATAGAATGCACACTGGGAACTTTGATGGAGGAAGGTTAACACTGGTAATGGGAATGGCCCGAATTCACTGTACACCTGAAATACAACTAACTATGAAGAACTTGTAATTCACAATGGCTTCAATAAAAAAAAAAAGTTTAGGGCCAGAGTGATAGCACAGAGGTAGGGCATTTATCTTGCATGCAGTCAACCTGAGAAGGACCCAGATTCAACTTCCGGCATCCCATATGGTCTCCCGAGCCTGCCATGAGCAGTTTCTGAGAGCAGAGCCAGGAATAACCCCTGAGCACCGCTGGGTGTGCCCCAAAAAACAAAACAAAAAAATTTTTTTAATAATTCCTGGCTTTTTTGTATTTGTTTACAACTTGGTTTTATACAAGACTTTTTTACTTATTATTTCTTGTTCTACATTTATAAAGCCTACCTGGGTGGGACTGGCTCAAGATAGACCTTTTGTCTTTGCTCCCTCACAGGGAGTGGGGGGTGGTCTCAGTACTTAATAAAAAATTGTGGTTCTGGTGGGCAGCTTGTCCTCTCTTGTTCAAGATCCCTGACCACATGTGTTTCACCCTCTCAACTTAGCCTGGTTTATTTCCTGTGGCAAACCCTGCTTCAGACCCATTTCCCTGGGGTGGGATTATGTCATGTACAGCCCAATATATATATAAAAGCAATTTTGAAAAAGTATATATGGGGCCAGAATGATAGTATGGAGGTAAGGCATTTGCCTTGTATGCAGAAGGTCAGTGGTTCAAATCCCGGCATCCCTATCATCCCCCGAAACTGCCAGGAGCGATTTCTGAGCATAGAGCCAGGAGAAAATTTTAAAAAGAAAAGAAAAAGCATATATAACAAAGATTTAAAAACAATGGATACTATCTGCTCTATTTGCTGTTAAGCTGAATATCAAGTCAGAACTGCACATGTGATAAGATTTCTAAGTTATTAAGAAAAAATACAGGGGACGGCGTGGTGTCTGCCTTGCCAGCGCTAGCCTAGGATGGATGCGGTTCGATCCCCTGGCATCCCATATGGTCCTCCAAGCCAGGAGCGACTTCTGAGCGCATAGCAAGGAGTAACCCCTGAGCATCACCGGGTGTGGCTCAAAAACCAAAACAAACAAACAAAAAAAATACAAAAAGTCAAGGTGTATAATAACTTGTTATTTTGCACTTTTGTTTAAAGAAACTCATCTATGTTTGCATGTACATAGAATTTCTCAGTATACACAAGAAAATTAAGGCAACTGAGGTCAAGGGAGATTAAAAGGGTTTTGTTATTGTCTTAGGGCCACACCAGGCGGTGCTCAGGGGTTACTCCTGACTCTGAGCTCAGCAATCACTCCTGGCAGGCTTGGAGGATCATATGGGGTGCTGGGGATCAAACTTGGGTTGGCTGCATGCAAGACAAACATTCTATCCCCAGTGTATTCTCTCTTCAATCTGAGAAAGAGGTTTTAAATTGTATATCCTGCACTATCTAAATGTAAAATCATGATCAGATATTTCCTTTTCTTTTTTTATTTTTTTTATAATTTTTATTTTGAATTATGAGAACAAAAGATGCAAAGAAAGAGGATAAGGTAAAATTACAGTGGAAGGACAATCATCCATAACATAATTATCAGAAGAAGTCCCCTTGCTGATATCTTAACTTTGAACTTTCAGCCAAAGAAAGTTAAGATAAATAAAACAGAATCCATGTGCAATTACTTTGTCCCTCAAGTTCCCAGATTGTAGCACATTATGATATTTCTTAACAGCACACAAGGCAATCTAAAGCCATCAAACTTACGTAACTCCTTAAACATTAGAGGCATAGTATTTTTTACATTTCCATGTACATGCATATTAGCTTAAGTTAACCTCAAATTTTAAGTGGGTGCTTTTTAGAGTCAAAGGAGCACAGTAAAAACGGTGTTAGAGTGGCAATTGTTGTTTGCATAGGCCCACCAAAATATGAGAGGCATGGAAAGGAATAACCTTGGCCTAAATACAAAGAGATCCTACCCCTGAAGTTTCCTGGCATAAGACCAGCTCTAGGCCTCAGGCAAGTTATCGTTCGATCCAAGACATTGTCCATAGCGCCAACACACTTATCTCACAGTCTCTGTTGTTGGTATCATGTTTCTGTATTAAAGATTCTGGAATCTGCATGTCCTACATTGAAGTCATGATGTGGAGTGCCTTCTCATTTCACCTCACCATGAAAGGGCAATGCAGGAAGCCCTGTCCTGTAAGCAGGTTGTTGTTGTTAAGTCTTCTCAGTGTTAAGGGAAGTCTCTTTTGAGCAGGACGATGTCTGGGCAGTGGTAGGGTCTTCCGTGGTAGAGGATTGCTTCCAGGTGATGTTATAGACAAACCTCACCATTAAGGGGCAATACAGCAAGCCCTGTCCAGTAAGCAGGTCATTGTTCTTGTTGTCTTCTCAGTGTTAAGGGGTGTCTCTTTTGAGTAGATCGATGTCAGAGCAGCTGTAGGGTCTTCCCTGGTACAGGAATGCCACCAGGTGATGTTATATACAACCTTGGAAGTTTTGTAAATGTCTTCTGTAGATCAAGGGGTAAATGGAGAATGCCCATTCTTCTGAGGCCTGTGCCAGGTCTTTATGTCAATGTTCAGGGTGTAAGGTCTCATTGCACTACAAGATTTGTGTGTTCCCATTTCTATTAGATAAGAACTTATTGGTATGTATAGTATTTTCCCATGTTAGTGTGCCTACGCAAACAAGATATAAAGCCACGTGGTGCTATCAGATATATGGGGGCGTAAGAACATTTCCAACAAGACCCATGACTTGGTTCAAACATAAGTATTAAACTGAGGGATTCTTTCACACCAAATTCCATATTGAGCAGTTCACAAAGAGAAGATAAAAAACATGGGGGTGGGGATCATCACTGTATAAGAAAGTATTCAGCAAAAGTTATAGCCGTCAAAGAAAATACCCATAAAATGTTGAAAAGATATGTGTCCTTTTTAAAATAGTTGGGTGGGTGTTAACTCTAGGGCACCACTTTGGTCTGTGACTTAGGACTCAACAGTACTTAAGTTAGAAAGGGTAAAAAAGGAGTAATGATGATAGGAGTTAAAGAAGTTAAAGAGAAATATGAACTTATGAAGGGGTATGCAAAAGGGCAGAGTACAAAATGGACATTCTGCATACATAAAAACATAATTCAATGATACTGAGTACTATTAATGTTTCTTGTGAGAGTACTACTAATGTTTCTTGTGAGAGTACTATTAATGTTTCTTGTGAGAGTACTATTAATGTTTCTTGTGAGAGTACTATTAATGTTTCTTGTGCTTAATGATTTTGAAAATGTAGACTGGACAAAGATTACCAGTACCAGCCAAACCTCCTCCTGCTAGACTCCCGGCTCCCAGGAGAAGGAGAGATCCTTCAAGAAGCTGGGAGACCAGAAGTTCAGAGCCCCACCCAGACCCTCCCTAAGGAGCTGCATGGATAGTGGGGGAAGGCCTAGGGTACCTTCAAGCTCCACCAAGGGACCCAACTCACCAGCTTGCCCAGGCGTGTGGCCCGGGGAAGCCCAGGAGATCTGGAGCAAGGCGGTAGAGGGGTGCTGGGGTTACCCAAGTCCCGCACCCCCACTAGGCCTGGTCAAGCAGGCCTCCGGCATGGCGGGGGCCTGCCAAACCTCCTCCTGCTAGAATCCCGGCTCCCAGGAAGGAGAGATCCTTCAAGAAGCTGGGAGACCAGAAGTTCAGAGCCCCACCCAGACCCTCCCTAAGGAGCTGCATGGATAGTGGGGGAAGGCCTAGGGTACCTTCAAGCTCCACCAAGGGACCCAACTCACCGGCTTGCCCAGGTGTGTGGCCCGGGGAAGCCCAGGAGATCTGGAGCAAGGTGGTAGAGGGGTGCTGGGGTTACCCAAGTCCCGCACCCCCACTAGGCCTGGCCAAGCAGGCCTCCGGCATGGCGGGGGCCTGCCAGACCTCCTCCTGCTAGACTCCCGGCTCCCAGGAAGGAGAGATCCCAGGTATTTCCTTTTCAAGAAGACAATATGTCATAGCTAATACCACTGCTATTAGTGTTAATGAAAAACGGTAAGTTTAAATAATTATATTTATAATTATACCATTGTCTTTTTTTAATTATATTTATAATTATGTGAAATGGAAAAAACATTCAGAGAAATATTGTAAATAAATGAGGAAATATACAAAAATGTTAGCCTTGAGAACAAAATTAATTTATCTTTCTATTTCTTCTGTAATGACCAAAATGCCTTTGAAATCACCTTTTATTCTTTTAGGGAAACTTACTTGTAAGTTGTGTTAAATCAAAATATAGTATCCATTCATCTTTATAGCCCAAATGCAGAAGGAAAACAGGAGCCCAGAACTTAGTACAATATTCAATGTCTTTCCAGTTCCATGATTTTGCATTAATGGAGATTGTTGTGGCTTCTTATTTCCCTTTTTCTTCTTTCCTGCTTGACAACCATTGCCAATAAAGACAAGGTAGAGTTCATAAATCAGTCCAAAGAACACTGTATTTGTAGTACCCAGTAGTGATGGGAATGCAGTTGGATGAGCTTTACCAGACATTACTGCAAATGGATGCCACCTTTTGGGAAAGCAATTTGTCTATATGAATCTGAGGCTATAAAATGTGTTGACACACTATGACCTAGTAATTTGACTTCTGGAATCCTAAAGGGGAAGGAAACTGGAAAACTGAATAATGTTATGTCATAAAATTCTTAATTTAAGAGTGATATGAGGCCATAAAAAATTACATTCACAAAAAGCATGTACCAACATGATGCAAGTGTGTGTGAGTGTGTGTGTGTGTGTGTGTGTGTGTGTGTGTGTGTGTGTGTGTGTGTGTGTGTGTGTGTGTGTTTTGCTGGAAATGGACCCAGAGTCTCAGGCCTCCAAGACAAGAATGTTACAATATCCTTGCCCCAGCATAGGATACAGCTCTATTTTTAAACTTGGGTAGAGAGCCACACTCAGCAGTGCCTTACTTCCTGCTCTGTGCATAGGAGTTACTCTTTGTGGGGTTTGAGACACAAGGATTAAACTGGGTGTAGCTGCATGCCAGGCAAGCATATTTTGGGAGGAGGGGGTTTGGGTCACACCCAGCAATGCTCAGGGGTTATTTCTGGCTCTGCACTCAGGAATTACTCCCGGTAGCCTCAGAGGAACGTGTGGGATGCCAGGGATTGAACTCCGGTCAACTGCATGCAAGGTAAATGTATTACCCGCTGTACTATCAAGACATCTTATCCCAGTACTACTCCTATCCTAGCCTGAACTATCTCTCCAGCCCTTGAGAAACAGTTTTAAGGAAAAGAAGACAGAAATGTTTACATCTTTCATCACAGCCATTTAACACAATGTCCTTGAAGGAAAGAAGTGCACCAATGTACACTATGGAATTGTGTTGGTGTGGAGCAGATGAAAGAGACAGGAGGACTTTTCTTCAAAATTTTTATAATAGGGGCCAGATAGGTAGTACAGCAAGTTGGAAGCTTGCTTTGCATGCGGATGACCTAGATTCAATCCTAACATCCTACATATGGTCTCCCAAATGTCAGGAATGATCTATAAGTACAGTGTCAGGAGTAAGCCCTAAGCACACCCGGGTGTGATCCAAAAATAAACAGAATGTATTTAATGTTTATAATGTATTGTAAACATTATAAATATAATGTTTATATAATAATAATATTATAATGTTATATATTGTAAACATTATAAGCAGAATGTTTATCATATATTCTTTTAAATATATAGATATCTATGGCTGAATAAATAGTACAGGGGTTAAGGCACTTGCCTTATACACAGCTAACCCAGGTTCAATCCCCAACACTGTTCCCTTTAGAGCCAGAAGAAAGTCCTGAGCATTTGTAGATACAGCCCAATCTGAATATATATATATATATATATGTATATATATACATGTTTAAGACAGGGGTCTTTAACACAGGGGTCTGTGTTCAATCCTCAGCTCCACAATATTAAAATAAATAATAAATTATTTACTTATATACAAAAAACACTTTAAAAATTGATGTTCTAGGGAATGGAGAGATAGCAGAGCAGTAGGGTATTTGCCTTGCACGCAACCAACCAGGTTCGATTCCCTGCGTTCCATATGTTACCCTGAGCCTGCCAGGAGCGATCTAAGTGCAGAACTAGGAGTAACCCCTGAGCATCACCAGGTGTGACCCCTCCAAAAAAATAATAATAATACATAAAAATAAATTGATGTTCTGGCTGTTTCACCAGAAATGGTTTCTCTCAGTCACTATGTCTCTATTCCTGTGGGAGAAAATAAAACCTTTCTACCTCATGTCATCAATCACAAACATTTGTTTGTTTGCTTTTGGTTTGGGGTTGACCTTGTACAAGGCAAGCAGCCTACCCACTAAAATATCTCTCCAGTCCCACTAATGTTTACAAAGCAACCACTTTCCGCAAAGCTAATTTTTTCATAGGACCACACCCAAAAGGGTTGAGGGGCTATTCCGAACACTATGGGCCTGACTCTGTGCTCAGGAGTAATTAGGACAACACCAGTTGGTACTTGGGGGTCCATGTTATGCCAGGAATGAAACTAAAAACTTTTCACTTTTAAAAAAATTATTTATTTAAAAACCATGGTTTACAAGGTTGCTTATAATATAGTTATTTCTGGCATTCCATGTTTTGACAACAATCCTACCACCGGTGTAATATTCCCTTCCAGCATTGTCCGCAATTTCTATCCTCCCCCAAGCCTGCCCCTTGGCAGCTACAAATAATTTATTTCATATTGCTTGTTACAACTACATGGTACTGAATTGTTGAAAAACAACTTCATAAAAAGAAAATTTGTGAAAACTATCATATCTCACAATGGGGCCATTAAGTTATTGTCTGAGACTTACTAAGCCATTTGTTACTAAGTTGAGCATTCTCTCATTTGTTTTGTTTGTTGAACTTAGGTGGCCCCTACGATAATTTCATATCTAATTTGGTGCACTACTACTGGGATGTCAGTATTAAAAAAAATATGGAGGTTTCTCATGACCGTAAACAGTCCAGGACTTCAAGGATCTGTGGAGCTGAGTCAGTGAGCTGACATGACAGTAGCTGTGGGTCGTGGATATGGATGCTTCTGGAAATATGAACAAATGGAGAGAGTCTGCCCAACCACTGCCATAGTAGTCATTGTAGGATGTGTGTGCAGATGCTGAGACTTCTGCAGGTGGGGTGGGGGGTGGGGACTTGTCCCATCCTCCTTTCCATGTGCCCCAAAGCCATCAGCTGCAAGACTGGTGTATCCATGACAGGAGCTCTCCCCCCTTGAGTTCTTTTCCTGGCCCTGATTTCTTTTTTTTTTTTTTTTACAAACAGCACTGCTCTGAGCTTTCTGGGTGTCAGTGGGGGTGTGAGGGAGTCTATAGGTTTCTTCTGATAAATAGTCTTACTGGATTACAGGGTGCATATACACTAGTTATGACATGATGACATAGTAGAAAGTGGTGGCTTTAAAGCTGGAATCAACTGAGTTTGAACTCAGATGCTGTCATTTCTTTTTTTGTTTTGTTTTGTTTTTTTGGTTTTGGGGCCACACCCGGTGACGCTCAGGGGTTACTCCTGGCTATGCGCTCAGAAGTCACTCCTGGCTTGGGGGACCATATGGGACGCGGGGAGATCGAACCGCAGTCCGTCCTAGGCTAGCGCAGGCAAGGCAGGCACCTTACTTCTAGCGCCACCACCCGGCCCCTTTGCTGTCATTTCTTAATTATATCACATTGTCTGTCTAAGCACAGCTTTCCTATCTGCAAAAGGCAGAGTGATAGCACAGGAGGAAGGGCATTTACCTTGCATGCCGCCAACCTGAGTTTGATTTCCAGCATCCTCCAAGCCTGCCAAGAGTAATTCCTGGGGCCGGGCGGTGGCGCTAAAGGTAAGGTGCCTGCCTTGCCTGCTCTAACCTTGGACGGACCGCGGTTTGATCCCCCGGTGTCCCATATGGTCCCCCAAGCCAGGAGCAACTTCTGAGCACATAGCCAGGAGTAACCCCTGAGCGTTACTGGGTGTGGCCCAAAAACCAAAAAAAAAAAAAAAAAAAAGAGTAATTCCTGAGTGTAGATCCAGGAGTGAGCCCTGAGCCAGCTGCTAGGTGTGGCAAAAAAAATTTTTTGCTTGTTTTTTTGGGGCTACACCTGGCAGCACTCAGGAATTACTCCTGGCTCTGCACTCAGAAATTGTTCCTGACAGGCATGGGAAACCATATGGGATGCCAGGATTTGAACCACTATACGTCCTACATCAGCTTCATGCAAGGTAAATGCCCTACTGCTGTACTATCTCTTTGGCCCAAAATTTTTTTTTAATTTAAAATTATTTACTTTAGGGATCAGAACAATCATACAGCAGGACACTTGCTTTGCATGTGGCTGACCTTGGTTTGACTCCCAACATCCCACTTGGTAACCCAGGAGTAATACCTGTGCACAACCAGAGTGTGGCCAAAAAAAATTCTTATTCGGGGCCAGAGTGATAGTACAGTGGCTAAGACACTTGCCTTGCACACAGTTGACATAGGATTGATTCCCCAGCACCCTTTATGTTCTCCCAAAACCCTCCAAGAGTGATCTAAGCCCAGAACCAGGAGTAATCTCTAAACACCACCAAAAACCAAAGAAAGAAAAATTTTCTACTCCATTGAAATCATTGAATTATGTAATAAGGAGCTTGGCAAAGGGGCAGAGAATATGGGCTGAGACTTTACTAAAATACCTGGAGGGGCCAGAGAGATAGCATGGAGGTAGGGCATTTGCCTTGCATGCAGAAGGACAGCAGTTCGAATCCCAGCATCCCATATGGTCCCCTGAGCCTGCCAGGAGCAATTCTGAGCGTAGAGCCAGGAGTAACCCCTGTGCGCTGCCGGGTGTGACCCCCTCCAAAACAACAAAAATAAATAAAAATAAAATACCTGGAGTTGGATCCATTGCATTGTATGTATCCTGAAACACCACCAGCTGTAGTCCCTATTCAACAAAATTAATTACTTAAGACTACAGAGCCCAGGAGGTGGCTCAGTGGTCAGACACAAGCCTCACAATACCTTGCACCACCACCAGTATAAACTACAAACAAGGTGAGAGAGATAGAACATGGATAAGGAACTTGCCTTGGGTGCAGCCAATCCCAGTTTGAATCCTGGCACTACATGTGATATCCTGAGCACAGTGAGGAGTGATCCCTGAGCATTACCAAGTATGATCCAAAAACCAAAAAAGTAAATAAATATATAATTAGGGCCCGGAGAGATAGCACAGCAGCGTTTGCCTTGCAAGCAGCCGATCCAGGACCAAAGGTGGTTGGTTTGAATCCCGGTGTCCCATATGGTCCCCCGTGCCTGCCAGGAGCTATTTCTGAGCAGACGGCCAGGAGTAACCCCTGAGCATTGCCGGGTGTGGCCCAAAAACCAAAAAAAAAAAAAAAAAAAAAAAGTAAATTAATATATAATTAAATAAGACTGTAAACAGTTCAGGTACCCAGGATATAAGTATAGATTTTTGTTTGTTTTCTGTTTGGACCACACCTGGTGGTACTTAGGGATTACTCCTGTCTGTATTCAGGGATCAACTCCTGGCAGGCTCGGGGAACTATAAGGGTTATCTAGCATTAAAACTTGAGTTGGCCGTGTGCAGGACAAATTCCCTACCCACTGTGCTATCATTCAGGCCCTTAATTATGAATTTTAAAATACATGCTTACTTGCCTCGCATGCGTCTGAACTGGGTTCAATCCCTGACATCCCCCAAGCAGGGTATCACCTGAAATAATTTCTAAGTTCCAAGCCAGAAGTTGCCCCTAAGGACCACCAAAAGCTAACTTTCTACATTAGAATACTAAGGACCTGTAAAAATAAATATGTTGAACTTTAAAGTGAGTTCATGATTGAATGAATAAAGCAAACACAAGAGTATATGCCCACTGTGATTTCACTTAAAAGAAGTGTGATGTCCAGAGCGAACATCACATTGTCTCTGTGATGATACTGTGCAGAGAATCATAAGCTGAGCAAAGGGGGTATTCAGGTACCAAAAATGGAGAGGATAAGGAGGTGGTTATTCACAACAGTTTCAGTTAGTTAGTTTGTTGTTGTTTTGGGGCCAAATCCTGCAGCACTCAGGGGTTATTCCTGGCTCTGTGCTCAGAAATCATTCCTGGAAGGCTCAGGGAACCATATGGGATGCCAGGAATCGAACATGGGTCCATCCCAGGTCAGCAGAGTGCAAGGCAAATGCCCTACCACTGTGCTATCACTCTGGCCCCACAGTTTCCGTTTGAAATAGTAGTAATTCTCAATGAGGGACCTGAAGACAGCTGACCAATAATGTGATTAAAGATATGTGCATATATCCAAAACCCAAAAACCACAACACACTGAATTTTAAAAACACTTTAAAATGTCTAAATGGTCAATTGGGGAAGGGGGGCATCTCCCAAGTGAAGCTCAGGGGTCCTAGAGGTGCTTCTTAATGATATTCAGCCGGGAGATTCAGTCACTGGTGTCAGCAATGCAATGCTGGTCAGGCCCAACAGTGCTGGGAGCCACCAGGACTATACTTGGCAAAGCTTGGAGTCTCAGAGTTGCAGTCTGAGAGTTGAACTTGGAACTTTGAGCATGCCAGGCATGTGCTCTAGCCCTCTGAACCACCTCCCTGAGCCTGATTCAAATTTCTGACCATTGACATTCTGTATCTGCCATCTCCTTTCCTGAACCAAAACCAGAAGTTGACTTCCCCTCCCATTCTCCTAGATATGCAACATCAAGAAAGTCTCCCAGAAAGAGGGGATCACAGAATCTTTAGATCACCCCAACCTAACGCCCTCATTAAAAGTCCAGCAAGTACAAGGAACTTGTCTAAAATCTCAGCTCAGAGATGGAGAGGTGGTACAGCTTGTGGTACCAAGGTGCTTGTGGGAATGCAGCTGACCTGAATTTAATCCCTGATACTACATATGGTTCTCCCTGAGTCCCACCAGGAGTGATCCCTGGGCAGAGCCAGGAGTAAGCCCAAAACAAAACAAGGTGATAAAACCACAACCTAAAAGCCAAGATATATCTCAGTGATAGAGCAATGGACTTGTATGTGTGGGGCCACTAGATTTGATCCCTAGCATCAAATAAAAAAATAAATCACCATCCACTGAAAGCAGGGTAGGGAATGGAACCTAGAGTTCTGGAAGGCCAGTCTTTTCCCCTTTAATTCTGCCTCTGCAAAGCTGATACATCATGGACTTCTATTTCTGGCTAAAGAACAGACTAGACACTCTGAACTGTTTCCTACTGAGACTCTAAAAACACTGGATAAAATGTTTTCAGTCCTTTAAAGGCACCAAGTGAGCTGGCAAAAAGGGTTAAGAACAGTCTTAGGCCAAAAATGAAGGGAGAACAGGAACCCAGAGAGGATGTGGAAACTGGCTTTCTCATTCAGGAAATATGCCACAGCCAAGAGTTCTCAAGGCTCCATGGAGCTTATGAAAGGAAAGAAACCTTAGTCCTGTTTAGGTGTAAAACTCCAAAGAGAGTCTGTGCTCAGGGACAACTCCTGACAGTGCTCGGGGTCCATAAGTGATAGTGGAGATCAAACTAAAGTTGACCATATTCGAAGCAAGTGCTTTTAACCCTTGTACTATTACTCCAATCTCTGAGAACTCATTAACCAGCTCTTATATTTTTGTTTACTTGCCTTTTGGGATACATCTGGCAGTGCTGAGGAGTGATTCCTGGCTTTACATTCAGAAATTACTCCTGGCAGTGCTCAGGGGACCATGTGGGATGCCGGGAATCAAACCTGGGTCAGCCATGTGCAAGGCACTTTGCCCTGCCCAATCTTATGTTGAAATTCAAAAAGCAGGGCCAGGAAGAGACTTCAAAGGGCTAAGCACAAGCTTTGAATGAGATAGATTCAAATTTCATACCTGGCATTGTATGGGTCCCTCAAGCATCACGAAAAGCAATCTCTGAGCACAATAGCTGGGAGTAGCTGGGAGTAACCCAAGTACCATTGCGTGTAAGCCAAACACAAGTAATAATTAATTAATTAATAAGTAAATTGTAGAGTAGGCACAAATTCTCATGCTGTTTGATCAAGACTTTAAGAGAGCATGAATTAATCATAAGGTGGCTGGGGCAGTGCATTCCAGGCAAGCAGAGGCAAGATCCCTCTCAAACGCCTGTTCAGAAACACAGGAAGGCAGCCTATGTTCTTGAACATATATGTCATAGATATGTCATTTGGGTGATTCCCAGTGATTCCTAGCTCTGCACTCAGGAATTACTCCTGGTGGGCTCACAGAACCCAGGAATACCAGGGATAGAACTCAGGTCAGTCATGTGCAAGGCAAACACCCTATCCACTGTTTTCTCTCTATAGTCCCACAACTTATGTTTTAAAAGACTCCTCCTGTGTGGACAGGTGCATGGCTCCATGAATGAACTCACTACCACTGAACTGCCTGTTAGAGTGGCCAATATCATTTGACTACAATACAAAAGAGAATTGACTGTCCTGGCTGTTGAGTCCAAGAATATGTAGGACGAAGGCTAAAAAGATTCAAAGATAATGTCCTGCTTACTGGACAGGGCTCTCTGCATTGCCCTTTGTGAGGTGAAACTAGAGGACGCTCGACACCAGCCTGACTTCAATGTAGGATATGCAGATTCCAGGATCTTTTGCCAACAACAGAGACTGTTTGAAAAATAAAACTGTACTGGCACTACAGACAAGGACTTGGATTAGACAAACTATTTTGCCGGAGCCTAGAGCTGGTCTTGTGCCAGGAAACTTCAGGGGTAGGGTCTCCTTGTATTTAGGCCAAGGCTTTTCCTTTCCATGTCACCCATATTTTGGTGGGCCTATGCAAACAATAATTGCCACTCTAACACCATTTTTACTTTGCTCCTTTGACTCTAAACCTTAAAAAAAAAAAAGTACTTAAACTTTTGAGGTTAACATAAACTAATATGCATATGCATGGAAATGTAAAAAATACTATGCCTTCAATGTTTAAGGAGTTACACAAATATCATGGCTTTAAATTGCTTTGTGTACCACTAAGAAATGTTATAATGTACATCTGGAGACTTGAGGGACAAAGTAATTGTACATGGGTTCTGTTTTATTTCTTCTTAATGTTCCTTGACTGTATGTTCAAAATTAAGGTGTCAGCAACGGGATTTCTTCTGAGAACTCTGTTTATTGGTGATTGTCCTTCCACGGTAACTTTACCTTGTCCTCTTCCTTTGCATCATTGTTCTCATAATTAAAAAAAAAAAAAAAGAAAGAAAAGAAAGGAATTTGGGTGGAAAGTGTGGTGGCTCCAGGAAGGTTGGGGCAGGGCAGGAAATGACTTGAAAGAAAAGCAAACCTGCTACATGACCAAGCAACTTTATTTATTTGTTTCTATCCCAAAATACAAGAATGTTCATTTAAAAGGGCATATGAGGAGGCTGGAGAGATAGCATGAAGGTAAGGCATTTGTCTTTCATGCAGAAGGTCGGTGGTTCGAATCCCGGGATCCCATATGGTCCCCCGAGCCTGCCAAGAGCGATTTCTGAGCATAGAGCCAGGAGTAACCCCTGAGCACTGCTGGGTGTGACCCAAAAATTAAAAAAAGAAAAAGAAAAGGACATATTAACACCATTATTCATTGCAGTAGTTAGGGCAATAACTAGGATATGGAATCAGCTCAGGTGTCCAACAACAGATGAGAGAATAATGAAAGGGTGGTAAATATACACAATGGGACACTATGCAGCTAAAAGAGATAATAAAACCATGCAATTCACTGTAATTTCAATAGAATTAGAGAAGTTCATGTTAAGTTAAAGAAGTCACAAGAAGGACTAACACCAGAAGGTCACACTTGTTTTATGGCATATAGAATAACAAGACAAGGAATGTAAGGCATCAAAATAAGAATATTTAGATTACCCTTGGCCCTAAATTATAGAAATGACAGGAAAGGAAAGAAATCAAGGGGGAGAATAAGAAGAGGTAAATGGGAGGTAACTGGTGCAGTGGTCAGGGGCTGCAGGCATATCAGCGTGGTAAAGGTATATATTTAAACCACAGATTTATACTCTATAATAACAAAACTTTTAGATTTGACTGTTAAGGTTGGAAAGATGCAGCAACTAAGACACTTGCCTTGCCTGTAGCCAACCTGGGTTTGAGGCCAAGAACCCCACATAGTTCTCCAAGTATCACCAGGAGTTATCTCTAAGCCAAAAGTGAACCCTGGGCCCGGAGAGATAGTTTGCCTTGCAAGCAGCCGATCCAGGACCTAAGGTAGTTGGTTCGAATCCCGGTGTCCCATATGGTCCCCCGTGGCTGCCAGGAGCTATTTCTGAGCAGATAGCCAGGAGTAACCCCTGAGTACCGCCGGGTATGACCCAAAAACCAAAAAAAAAAAAAAAAAAGTGAACCCTGAGTAAGCTAGATATGGCCCAAGACAAACAAGCAAAACACAAAATATGCCTTTAAGGAAAATAATGGGGAAAAGAACCTGTGGATAGTGATTAAGAGATGTTAACACTAAATACCTCAGAAACAACTGGGGCCAGAGAGATAGCATGAAGGTAAGGTGTTTGCCTTGCATGCAGAGGACAGTGGTGCGAATCTTGGCATCCCATATGGTCTCCGGGGTCTGCCAGGAGCGATTTCTGAGGGTTGATCCAGGAGTAACCCCTGAGTGCTGGGTCTGACCCAAAAAACAAAAAAAGAAAAAAGAAAGAAAGAAACAACTAAATTATTGAAAGACCTACACAAAGTAAACTACAAAACACTGCTTCAAGCAATAAAAGAGAAAAATAAAATGAGGAAATGGAAACACATTCCCCCCCTCATGGATTTGGAGGATTAACATAATTAAAATGGCAATACTCCCCAAAGCATAGTACAGATTTAATGGAATCCCCATAAGAATACTCAACCGGGCCTGGAGAGATAGCACATTGGTGTTTGCCTTGCAAGCAGCCGATCCAGGACCTAAGGTGGTTGGTTCGAATCCCGGTGTCCCATATGGTCCCCCGTGCCTGCCAGGAGCTATTTCTGAGCAGACAGCCAGGAGTAACCCCTGAGCACCGTTGGGTGTGGCCCAAAAACCAAAAAATAAAAAAATAAAAAATAAATAAATAGAGAATACTCAACCACTTCTGAAAGTATATGGAACAATAACCTTCATGAATTACCAAAACAATACTTGGGAAGAAGAAAATGGGAGTCATCACTTTCCCCAGCTTAAACTGTACTATAAAGCAGTAGTCATTAAAACAGCATGGTATTGGAGAAAAGACAGACCCTCAGATCAATGTAATAGACTTGAATATCCACAAATTTTGAGATATATATATGAATTTTTATTAAAGAAACAAAAAATACAAAGTGGCGAAGGACAATGGAATACTATGTAGTTGTCAGGAAAATTGAAGTCATGAAATTTTCCTATACATGGATGGACTTGGAAACTGTAAGTTATGCTGAGTGAAATAAGTCAGAGAGAGAGAGACACACACACACACACAGAACAGTCTCATTCATCTGTAGTATTTAAGGAAAATAAAAGACAGTATGGTAATAATACCCAGAGATGAGATTTGGAAGGACCAGCCATGATATGAAGCTTACCACAAAGATCGATGAGTGCAGTTAGAGAATTTACTACACCAACAACTATCATGACAATAGTAGGAAGAAAAATAGGATGCCTGTCTTGAAGACAGGCAAAAGGTGGGAGGGGAGGGGTACAGGAGTGGGATTGACGGCAGGAAGGTTGCACTGGTGAAGGGGGGTGTACTTTTTATGACTGACACCCATCTACAAACATGTTTGTAACCATGGTGTTTAAATAAAGATATTAAAAATAAATAAAAATCGGGGCCAGAGTAGTGGCACAAGGTGTCTGCCCTGAGCATGCTAGCCTAAGACAGACCACAGTTCAGTCCCCCAGTGTCCCATATGGTCCCCCAAGCCAGGAGTGATTTCTGAGTGCATAGCCAGGAGTATACCCCTGCACGTCACCAAGTGTGGCCCAAAAAAAAAAAAAAATGGTGAAGGAAAGCCACTTCGACAAGTGTTGGGGATAACTGGTCATCTACATGCCAAAAAATGATATTAGACCTGAAACTATAAGATACATAGGGGAAAATATAGGATATAGGCAGAACTTTTCATGACATTGAAGCTAAATACATCTTCAATGTTCATTAACCAAGCAGTGAAGCAAAGATAAGCAATTGAGACTACAGTAAACTAAAAAGCTTCTGTACCTCAAAGGAAATGGTGTCAAAGAATGTCCACAAGAAAAACTATTCACCCAATTCCCTCTGAAATGGGATTAATATCTAAGATATACAAAGCACTGGTGAACTTAACAAGAAAAAAACATCTGGGCTAGAGAGATAGCATGGAGGTAGGACATTTGCCTTGCATGCAGATGGACAGTGGTTCAAATCCTGGTATCCCATAAGGTCCCCTGAGCCTGCCAGAAGCGATTTCTAAGTGTAGAGCCAGGAGTAACCCCTGAGCGCTGCCAAGCGTGACACAAAAATCAAAAAACAAAAACAAAAACATCTAACCACATCAAAAAATGGGGAGAAGAGATGAACAGGAACTTCTCAAAGAAGAAATGCAGATGGCCAAAGGGCATATGTAAAAATGCTACACCTCATTAATTATCAGTATGATGCAAATCAAAGCAACAAAGAGATACCATCTCACACCACAGAGAGTGACACATCACAAAGAACAAAACCACCAGTGTTGGTGCAGATGTGAAGAGAAAGGGACTCCCACACATGCTGATGGGAATGTTGACTGCTACAGCCTTTTTGGAAAACAATATGGACACCCCTCAAAGAACTAAAAATTGAGGGTCCAGACCACAGCACAAAGGGTAGGGTATTTGCCTTGCTGTGACCAACCAAGGTTCAACCTCCAGTATCCCATAGGGTCCTTGCCAGTAATTTCTAAGTTAATTAATTAACTAATTAATTAAAATGAGTAATTTCTGAGTGCAGAGCAAGAATTAACTTGCGGGGCCGGCGAGGTGGCTCTAGAGGTAAGGTATCTGCCTTACAAGCGCTAGGCAAGTTTCGATCCCCCAGCATCCATATGGTCCCCCCAAGCCAGGGGCAATTTCTGAGCACTTAGCCAGAAGTAACCCCTGAGCATCAAACGGGTGTAGTCAAAAAAAAAAAAAAAAAAAAAAAGAATTAACTTGCTCTGAATTAACCCTGAACACTGCTAGGGTGGCCCAATCCCCACCCCCAAAATCCTAAAAATTTAGCTTTCATATGACCCAGCAATAATACTTTCCTAGGGACCCAAAACCACAATGCAGAAAAGATTTCTATATTCAGTGCAGCACTATTCACCATAGCCAGAATCTGGAAACAACCCAAGTGCCTAAGAACAAATGAGAGAATAAAAAAATTAAAAAACTCGTTACTAGGAAAAATTAAGTAATGAATTTTGCTTATATATGGATGGATATGAAAAGTATTATGGTTTTTATTTGTTTGTTTTGGGGTGGTTTTTTTTGTTTTTGTTGTTGTTTGTTTATTTTTGGTTTCTGGGCCACACCTAGTGACACTCAGGAGTTACTCCTGGCTATGCACTCAGAAATCACTTCTGCCTTGGGGGATCATATGGGATGCTGGGTATCAAACCCAGGTCCATCCTAGGTCAGTGGCATAGCAAGGCAAATGCCCTATTCACACTGTGCTATGGCTCTGGCTCCCTGAAAAGTATTATGAAAAGCAAAATGAGGGGCCGGAGAGATAGCATGGAGGTAAGGCATTTGCCTTTCATGCAGGAGGTCATCAGTTCGAATCCTGGCGCCCCATATGGTCCCCTGTGCCTGCCAGGAGCAATTTCTGAGCCTGGAGCCAGAAATAACCCCTGAGCACTGCCGGGTGTGACCCAAAAAAAAAATCACAAAAAAAAAAAAAAAAAAAAAAGAGCAAAATGAGTCTGAGGGAAAGGAACAGACATAGAATGATTTCATTCATTTGTGGGATATAAAAGAAAAAATAGTATGGGAATAAGACCTATACAAGGGAGACAAGAGCCAAGGAGAACTGGCCCATGGTTGGAAATTTGCCACAGTATGGGGGAGTGAGTTAGGCACAGAAGGGACCTCTATAACAATGATAGTTGGAAATGGTCACTCTGGACAAAACTGGGTGCTGAAAGGAGATAAAGTGATATGCTAGTGATATGCTTGATACCTCTTCAGTAATAATATTGCAAAACACAGTGTCTAAAAGAAAAATGTGAAGAGAGAGCAGAAAGGAGGAAGATGAAAAAAATGTTTGCTGTAGAGGCAGTTGGGGGGAAACTGGGGACACTGGTGGCAGGAAATAGACACTGGTGAAGAGATAAGTAGTGGACTTTGTATAACTGAAACTCAAACATGAACAACTTTGTAACTATCTCACAGTGATTCAATTAAAAATATTAAAAAGATGGGGCCAGAGAGATAGCATGGAGCTAAGGCATTTGCCTTGCATGCAGAAGGATGGTGGTTCGAATCCCAGCATCTCATATGGTCCCCCTGTTAGGAGCAATTTCTGATTGTAGAGCCAGAAGTAACCCCTAAGGACTGCTGGATGTGACCCAAAAACAAAAACAAAATAATAATAATAATAATAATAAGATAAAAAGAGGGCCAGACCTGTAGCACAAGCCGTAGGGCGTTTGCTTTTTAGGTACTAACCTAGAACGAACCATGGTTCAATCCCCCAGCATCCCATATAGTCCCCCAAGCCAGGAGCAATTTCTGAGCGCATAGTCAGGAGTAACCCTTAAACGTCACTGGGTGTGGCCCATAAACAAAAGAAAAAAAAAGGAATTAAGTTTTGATACCAGCTATAACATGGATTAACTTTGAAAGTATTCTGTTGGGGCCAGAGTGATAGTTCAGCAGTAGGGCATTGCCTTGCCCGTGGTCGACCAGTGTCCCAGGTTCAATCCCCAGCAACCCATATAGTCCCCGAGCCTGCCAGGATCAATTTCTGAGCGCAGAGCCAGGAGTAACCCTTGAGCACCACCCAGTGTTACCCAAAAAACAAACAAACAAGAAAAAAATTCTGTGCACCAGAGAGATGGGGGTAAGGTCTTGCACACACACAGTCAGCTCTGAGGCACATAGTCTCCAGAACATAGGCAGGATTAAACCTTGAACAGAGTCAGGTGTGGCTCAGAAACAGAAGTGTGTTTATATTATGCATAGTAAAAGCTGCCAAATACAAAAGGCCATCATATATGATCAGATTCTATTTAGAGCAGGGGCCTCAAACTCAATTTACCTGGGGGCTGCAGGAGGCAAAGTCGGGGTGAGGCAGGGCCGCATAAGGGATTTCACAAAAAAAAGAAGGGACAGCGGGCAGGAGCAGCGGAAATGACGTCTCCGCTAGGCGCAAAGTATTCGCGATTATTCGCTTACTGAATATTCGCAATAAAAAAATCACATTAGTGGGCCCGGAGATATAGCACAGAGGCGTTTGCCTTGCAAGCAGCCGATCCAGGACCAAAGGTGTTTGGTTCGAATCCCAGTGTCCCATATGGTCCCCCGTGCCTGCCAGAAGCTATTTCTGAGCAGACAGCCAGGAGTGACCCCTGAGCACTGCTGGGTGTGGCCCAAAAAAAAAAAATCACATTAGTAAGAAAAAAATCGCTAAAAAAATCGCATTAAACATTTGCATACCCCGAACGGAACTGCTCGGGGTATGCGAATGTTTAATGCGATTTTTTTCTTACTAATGCAATTTTTATTGCGATTATTCGGTAAGCGAATAATCGCGAATACTGCGATATTTGAAGGCCGGCCACGGGCCACAAAATGTTGTACGGAGGGCTGCAAACTGCCCGCGGCCGCGAGTTTAAGACCCCTGATTTAAATGAAGGGTCTGGAACAGACAAGTCTACAAAGGCAGCAAAACAGAGTCACTAATGGGGAGTGCAATGACTGCCAGTGAGATGGAAGTGCCTTCCTTGTCTTGCTGCTGTTGTTGCTACTGCTATGGCAGTCCAGGGATTTTCCCCAGCAGTTTGGGAAATCAGATCCATGACCTCACACCAAGGAGCCACATGCCGGGTCTGGGTTTGTATTAAAGTGATGAAAATATTCTGGAAGTAGGGTATCAATGGTGGTTGCTCACATGCTGGAAATGTTCTAAGTGTCAGAGAGTTGTGAGTTTTCAACAGATTAAAATGGTAAATTTGAGGCTGGAGCAATAGATCAGTGGGTAGGGTGTTTATTTGCCTTGCACGTGGCCAGCCCAGGTTTTATCCTCACCATCCCATATGGCTCCCCAAGACCACCAGGAGTAGTTCCCCAGTGCAATCAAAAGTAAGCCCTGAGCACACGTGTGTCAAAAAAAAAAAAAAAAGGAGGAGGAGGAATGGGGAAAACAATGACAAAGGAACATGAAAAGGAAGGAGACAGGAGATTGAAGGCAGGACCTGGGGTTGTGGATGAGTCACTAGTGTGAGAGCGAACCTGATCTTGGCAGGCTGGGTGTGGAGGAGGGGAGCAGTGATCAGTCTGTGCTGGTCACTGGTAGTTTATTGCAGGTTTATTGCCCCCTTTTTGCCAAGGAATGCTGTTCTGAGACTAGATTTACAACTCTGGGGAGAAAAAGAGCTCGCTCGCTGACAATCACAGCTAGAGCCCAAGTCAGCCCCAGTGTCCGCATCAGGCCACCACTACTGCCACCCTGGCAGGGTGGAGAGATGTATTTGGTTTGTTTGACCCAAAAATTTTCAAACTTCTCAGAGTAACACTCTGGGCTTCTAAGGCTTCTGGTCTTTTTTTTGTTTAGTTGATGTCCTTTTTGATCCTGGGGCCACACCCAATAGTGCTAAAGGCTTTCTCCTGGCTTATGACCTGCATGACAAAATCTGGAGTTACCAAGAAAGGAGGAATGGATCTGGAGAAGGCAACCAGTGTCATTGCAGATGCAAAGGGCAGGAAAGGGACCACCTCCAGAGCCATTTGCTCTGAGAGGCAAATAGACCTGATGGTACACACCTTCTCACTCCCAGGCAAGGGTGGTGGTGGTGCTGCTGCGGAGCCTGAGGCCTCTGAACCCAGAACAAAGCTGCCTCCAGTCCGCTTACCTCACTTCTTTAAAATTTAGATTTCTGGGCCTGGAGAGATAGCACAGCAGCATTTGCCTTGCAAGCAGCCGATCCAGGACCTAAGGTGGTTGGTTCGGTGTCCCATATGGTCCCCCGTGGCTGCCAGGAGCTATTTCTGAGCAGACAGCCGGGTGTAATCAAAAAAATAAAAAATAAAATAAAATAAAATTTAGATTTCTTCTATATCTAACTTCTCTGGAGCTTTCCCATGACCTAGGAGCAAGAGAGCAGCCCAAAGCGCAAGGTGGATGACTAGGGCACAATCTGAGACCTTTGGCTGGTTATTTCAGCTCCCAAGATTCTCTCTCTGTAAAACAAGTGTACCAGATTGTATATCAGCTGGCGGACACACAGCACGGTGCATGACTTTCTTTAGCATAAAAGAGAACACAAAAGCACGGACACATGCGCCGTGCACACACATATACACACATATACACACAACACACAAACACACAGAGTCAAGCAGATAGATATCAGGCTTTGGGAAAATTCATCTATAAAATCCAGAGAACATCCTACCCAAGAAATCCACTGGTGAGTTTGTCAACCCACACGAAGCCCAGAACCTTCCACATTCTAAAGCCAGGCAGGAGCCAGAAGTGGGTCTTTACTGCCACCTGCTGGAGAAATGGAGTAAAGCCACAGGTCACTGGAGAAAATAAGGACCACCCCCATCTACTAGAATCGCTAAACATAGGACCTCAAGTCATATTTGCCACCTTTGCTTCTGAGAAGCCGCCAAAGGAAATTAATTGCACATAAATTAAAACACATCCTGGTAGAAAATGAAAGAACTGGAAACTGGAAAGATAGCACAGTGAGTAGTGTATAGTCTTTGCACATAGCCAACTGGGACTGAGTCCTGAACAATCCCAAGACAAGCTCCATCAAGAGTGATCCTTGAGCACAGCCAGGTGTGGCCCAAAGAATAAAAAATAAAATAAAGCCAATTGTGTGGTACCAAAAATAGTACAGCAGGCAGGTTGCTTGCCTTGCATACTGAAGACGCTGGTTCAATCTATTTAATCCTGGACTGAACCCTGCAAGAAAAAACCCTAAGCAATCAAGTGTGGCCCTATCAATTGTGTGTGTGGGGGGGGGGGAATAAGACAACTAAATGTGACTTATCAAAGTATGAAACTGTGTGCTGGGGCATATTTCCTAATTCCTGATTCCTCTCACACCCTGAGATATATTTTACTCCCAGGACATCATTAAGATCATTAAGTACAAATCCAGGTGGAATTCAAACCTGGGTGCCCTGGGGCTCAATTGTTCTCCTGCCAGGGACACCTGCAAATTCTAGCTCAGCCCCGGAACCAGCTCCTTAAAATCTGCCAGAAGCAGAAGCTGTTCTTTCCCAAGGCCTTGGCTTTACTGCCAGACTCACTAAATCAACAATGTGGGAGCCAGCCCTGTCTCCTGCCACATCCTGCCACAATGACCCCTCACAAGTGGGGGTGTATACACCTATAGGCACCCTCAGGTCTCCAGATCCCACATCCTCAGCCATTTGGGTCGGGAATCTGCTCCAGGAAAATCTGAACAGGATTGTGCTAGGGTTTCGGGCTTGTTTATCACACACAGTTCAACTTTCCTGTGAAAACCCCAACTCCAGAATCCAGACTCCAGAAGCCCCAGGGCAATGCAGTGCTAAAGGAATTTACTTAGCAAATGAGGATGTTTCTATATCCCTGGAGGTGCCCAAGTTTCCAGTTTCTGCAGGCACAGGGTAGAGATATCCTGTAGATAAGTCAGCTACCAGTTTCCAGAACAAGAGTGCCCACTACAGCCCCCTGATGACCAAACTAACATCAACCCAAAGTAGGGGTATACTGAAAGGGGATTTTCTCTGTTAATGTCTCAAAGAAAGTGACAAAGGTGGAGAGGTGGGTGAAGTGCATGTCTTGCATGCAGCTGACAAAGTGATTTCAATCCAGAAATCACATATAGTCTCCCCACTCCCACCCAACCAAGAGTGAGCCCTGTGCACAGAGCCAGAAGTAAACCCTGAGCACCGTCAAGTGTGCCCCAACATAGCCCCGACTTAGATTATTGGTTCTAGCAGTAACTTGTCCTCTGTTCACCACCTCTCTTCTTGTGGAGCTTCTAGAAGCAAAACCCTTTGACCCTCCTAATTTCAACCTTGAACAGTAGGATTTCCCATGTCCATCTCCAAAGTGCCTCTCTAGGGGCTGGGATGATAGTAGAGCACTTGCCTTACATATGGCTGACCTGGGTTCAATCCCCAGCGCCACATATGGTCCCCAGAACCAGGTGGGGAATGATCTCTGACTGTAGTATCAGGAGTTAAACCCTGAGCATCACCAGGTGATGGCCTAAAAACAATACAAAAGGCCCTGTGTCCCCAGCCCATTCTCTGCTTGTACAAGGCACAGGTTTCATTGCATCAAGGCCCTGATAGAGTAACAACCTCCAAGTTACTCAGCTTCTGCTGTCAACAGCCCTGTGTTTTTCTACTTTTCTTTCTCCCATTTTCTCACAATCCAGGAACCTTTATTTGGAGGGGGGACAGCAATCCCATAGAAAATTATTTCCAATCTTTTCAAGATAGTCTGTTAACCCCAAACCCTTTTCCTTCTAACTGAAAAATCTTCTTTATTAAAAAAAAGAGGGGGGCGGAGAGATAGCATGGAGGTAAGGCATTTGCCTTCCATGCGGAAGGTTGGTGGTTCAAATCCCAGCATCCCATATGGTCCCCTGAGGCTGCCAGGAGCGATTTCTGAGCATAGAGCCAGGAGTAACCCCTGAGCACTGCTAGGTATGACCCAAAAAAAAAAAAAAAAAAGAGGGGGGTCCAGAGTGATAGCACAGCAAGTAGGGCATTTGCCTTGCACACAACACAGCCAACCTAGATTTGATCCTTGGCATCCCATATGGTGCCCTGAGCCTGCCAGGAGCAATTTCTGAGCACAGAGCCAGGAGTAACCCTTGAGCGCTGCTGCCCGGTGTGACCCAAAAACAAACAAAACAAACAAAAATAGAATGCTTTCTTTTGCTACCTCTCCCCTTCCCTTTCTTTTTTGAGGGTTTGGGTTTGTTTCATTTTTATTTTTTCTAATCATATCTAGTAGTACTTAAGAGCTTCTCCCAGATTGCTCCCAGAAGTCCTCAGGAGACCATGTGGTCTGGGGATCAAACCCCAGAGGACCTCCTTCATCTAAAGCCTGTGTTCCAGCCCACCGAACTCAACACCTCACCTTTTGTTGTCTCTGCAATGATGGGGCAGTACCTCACTGGTTGTGGTGCTCATACCCTTGTCCTCGGGACTCACTAGGGGTCCCACTCTTTTAGCTGTAGCACTCTGGAGCTTCCTGTGGTGTCTGTACTCCCTTAGCCAGGGGCACTCATGGGCAGGGTCTGCATACACCCCGCTGTGCCTGAAATCAGACTGTTCGCCCAAAAGTACAAGAAAACATGAGGTGGCAGAAATTGAAACAGGGTCAGCTGTATACAAGGCAAAGGCACCCTACCTGCTGTGCTATTGCTCCAACCCCTTCCCCACTTTTCCTGGTCTCCTGAACAAGAAAAGTTCTCAGACAGAAAAGTCATTCTAATGTCTTTTTTTCTCTTCCAATGTGTTTGTGGGGGGAGGGCAGAGAGGGGAAAGTGGAAAGAGGAAGAAAAGAAGAGAGAGAGAAAAAGGTGAGGGGAGAGGGGAGAAAAAGGGAGAAATAGGAAGACAAAGGGAAAGAGAAAGAGAGAAGAAAAGAAGCCTCATCCATTCAGGTTCCTATCCTACTACTAAGCTATATCCCAGACCCTTTCACAAAGTACTTTGATTCTTGATTGCAAATATAGAGTATGACGGTTGGGGAGTTAGCTCAAATAGCAAGAGCACATACCAGATATGTACAGATATATTCAAGTTCCATCTCCTGTACCACATGGCCTGCCATTCAATACCAAGTGTTGCCCTGATTGTCCCCAGCCCCCTTGGGGAGGCCCCCAACCACAACAACACAAACACAAAACACTTTTTTTTTTTTTTTTTTTGGTTTTTGGGCCACACCCGGCGATGCTCAGGGATTACTCCTGGCTGTCTGCTCAGAAATAGCTCCTGGCAGCCACGGGGGACCATATGGGACACCGGGATTCGAACCAACTACCTTTGGTCCTGGATCGGCTGCTTGCAAGGCAAACGCCGCTGTGCTATCTCTCCGGGCCCACAAAACACTTTTTAAAGGAGAGACAGGAAGAAGTTCAAAATGCTAGTAGATATGCTTTGTATGGCATACAGGAAGCCCAGGAGTTTTGTTTGTTTGTTTGGCTCTGATATCAGTTTATCTTTCTATCGACTTGTCCTGATCCCTTTTCCTTTGGCAGGAGGGTTACACACCCTGAGTTTCCCAAAGTGCCCAGTACTTTGTTTAAAGGGCAACCCAGCACTACTCAGAGCTTATTCCTGGCTCTGCACTCAGGGATCATTTCTGGTGGGAATCGAGGAAATAATATGTGGTATTGAGGACCAAATCCAGGTCAGTTCTATGCAAAGCAAGTGCTCTACTCACTGTGCTATTGTTTTGGCCCCACAAGAAGCCCATGTTTGGTCCCCAGCATCTCAGTCCACAAAAAACTGTTGGGAGTAACACCTCACCCATCCCTGTCCCAAGCAACATCAGATGGAATTCCCAGTACCACTGGCTGTAACCTAAATGCTTAATAATTTGCTTTGAAGTTATCTAATATACAGTGGCCAGACTGATAGTACAGCAGGCAGGGTGTTTGCCTTGCATTTGGCCTACCCAGTTCAATCCCTGGCACTCCATATGGTTCGCTGAGCCCGCCAGAAGTGATTCAAGTGATTCCTGAGCATAGAGCAGGGATCTCCAAACTATAGCCCACAGCCCATCAAGAACATTTATCCAGGGGCTGGGCAGTGGCGCTAAAGGTAAGGTGTCTGCCTTGCCTGCGCTAGCCTTGGACGGACCGCGGTTCAATCCCCCCGGTGTCCCATATGGTCCCCCAAGCCAGGAGCAACTTCTGAGCACATAGCCAGGAGTAACCCCTGAGCGTTACCGGGTGTGGCCCAAAAACCAAAAAAAAAAAAAAAAGAACATTTATCCAGCTTGCTGAGTGTTTTAGCTGCTGCAGAAGATCCCTCTGGGGCCCGAAATGCACATGTGTGGGATGTGCGCCTCACTCTGACTCTCCTTCCTTCTGTCAACTCCTCCTCTCAGTCTCAGGCAGGGATCTTCAACTACAACCTGTGGGCCACTACTGTTCATAGTTTTTTTTTAAACTATAGTCTGGCCACCTGAGAAACAGTGAATTGGACCCTATTTAAAATGTTTAAGGAGGGGCCTGGAGAGATAGCACAGTGGTGTTTGCCTTGCAAGCAGCTGATCCAGGACCTAAGGTGGTTGGTTCGAATTCCGGTGTCCCATATGGTCCCCGGTGCCTGCCAGGAGCTATTTCTGAGCAGACAGCCAGGAGTAATCCCTGAGCATCGCCGGGTGTGGCCCAAAAACAAAAAAAAAAAAAAAAAAAGTTTAAGGAGGGGCCCAGAGAGATAGCACAGCGGTGTTTGCCTTGCAAGCAGCAGATCCAGGACCAAAGGTGGTTGGTTCGAATCCCAGTGTCCCATATGGTCCCCCGTGCCTGCCAGGAGCTATTTCTGAGCAGACTGCCAAGAGTAACCCCTGAGCAACGCCGGATGTGGCCCCCCCCAAAAAAAAATGTTTAAGGACCCCTGGCTTAAAGCCAGGAATAATCCCTGAGCACTACTGGGCATGGCCCCCAAACCAAAATAAATAAAAAATTACTTTAAAAAAATTATCTAGGGGCTGGAGCAATAACATAGCGGCAGGGTATTTGCCTTGCACGTAGCCAATCCAGGACAAACTTGGAACCTGGTTTGATTCCTGGCATCCCATATGAACCCCCTAGCCAGGAGCAATTTCTAAGCGCACAGCCAGAAGTACCCCCTGAGCGTCACTGGGTATGACCAAAAAAAAAAGTTACCTTAAGAGTTGGAGAGATAGTACAGGGTTAAGGCACTCGCCTTGCACAAAGCCAATGTGGGTTCAATCCCTAACACCACATATGGTACCCAGAGCCCCACCAGGAATGATCCCTAAATGCAGGCTAGGGAGTATGGCCTGACTGTGCAGAGCCAAATATGAGCCGAAAAAAAGAAAAAGAAAAATAGTTACACTAAATCTGTTTTTTTTTCTGTCTTTATTTATAAAGAACACAATTCTTCCTCCTGATAGAAACAAACACACATTCCAAGGAGGAGTATATTTAAAAACAACAACAGAACAGGGGGACAGGGACTTACTTAGACAAGGATCTGTACCTCACTTGGGGATCACAGGGAATGTCTCTTCAGACAGAGCATCTCACCTCAGAGAACAGAAGAGAGACCTGGAACAGGACAGTCCAGGCCACAGAGGGCAGAAGATGCAGCTCAGTCCTCTGCATCATCAAACTGGCCTGTTTCAAAGACCATCTTGGAATAATGGGGGATCAGTGGAGGCGGGTGGTGCCAGCTGGGGTCATAAATCATATCTCCTGGTGGGGCACAGCACACCCAAGGTTTGATCTCTTGAGAAATGCAGCCCTGGATGTCTTCGGCATCTGCAGGCAGTTTTGAAAGACAGATTAAGGAAGGAGAAAAGGCAAGAATAGACCAGACACTTCCACTTGGTCTAAGTAAGTGTGTGTGTGTGTGTGTGTGTGTGTGTGTGTGTGTGTGTGTAAGTGTGTGTAAGTGTGTGTAAGTGTGTGTGTGTGTAAGTGTGTGTAAGTGTGTGTGTGTTCGTGAACACAAACACAATTTTATTAGTTGTTGTTTTGGGGACACACCCAGCTGTGCTCAGGGTTTATTCCTGGCTCTGAGCTCAAGGGATCACTCCAGAGATGGTTGGCACCATAGAGGGTACAAGGAATTGAACCAGGGTCAGCCACCTACAAGCAAACACCATACCCACTCTGGCCCAACTGTTCAGATTACTTTTTGTTTGTTTTGGGATCACACCCAGCAGCACTAGGGGTTACTTCTGACTCTGCACTCAGAAATTGCTCCTGACAGGCTACAGAAACCGTATGGAATGCCAGGAATCAAACCCAGGTTAACCACATGCAAGGCAAATGCCTTACACAAGGTGCTCTTTCTGTCCCCACTGTCACTGACAATACAGGCTAAGGTCGCAGATATGGATACTGTCCTCCAAATCACCTGCCTTTAGGAGTGACCTGGACTCAGAATCCTGACACAGGACCCTCACACTTACCGTATGGGTTCCCTTGATCTGCTTTCAGTTCCAAGTCCCAGTCCTCAGTAAAGAGATCAGCCGCCTGCTCCTGGACATGGCCGCCTGTCACCTCTTCGGGCAGCTCCCAGGCACCAGATTCACCGCCTGACTCCTCATCATCCACATCGAAGCCTTCCTCCTCAGGGGTGGGACTGTCATTAAGAGTACTCTGGGCATCACTTGCTAAGAAAGCAACAAAGGAGACAAGAAAAGTTTTTGTTTGGGGCCGGAGAGATAGCATGGAGGTAAGGCGTTTGCCTTTCATGCAGAAGGTCATCGGTTCAAATCCCGGCGTCCCATATGGTCCCCCGTGCCTGCCAGGAGCAATTTCTGAGCATGGAGCCAGGAGTAACCCCCGAGCACTGCCGGGTGTGACCCAAAAAAAAAAAACCAAAAAAAAAAAAAAGAAAAGTTTTTGTTTGTTTGTTTTGTTTTGTGCCACATCCTGTGGTGCTCAGGGGTTACTCCTGGCAGGCTCAGGGACCATACAGAATGCTGAGGATCAAACCCGAGTCAGCCACATGCAAGGAAAAGTTTTGAGAAAAGTTGGGAAAACTTGGAAAGTTTTGGCAGAATCACGAAGAGGGCAACAATTCAGCCAGAGCACAGAAGTCAGAGACCAGCCCGACACTTTCAGAAAACATGTTATGGGGCCTGAGACACACCTAAGCACTGCTGAGAACAAAACCAGGAGTATATCATTAAATGTAGGTGTGTGCTTGTACACACACACACGTTCTGGGGTCATGGTTTAGGCTCCAAAGAGATGCCTGGCATGTGCAAAGCCCTAAGTTCAAGTTCCAGCACCACAGGGTCCCTGAGCACAGCTAACTGTGGCCCTAGAGGCCCCCAGCACCAGAGCACCAGGCCCTAGGCCCCAGTTAGGAATCCTTCAGTCGTGCATTGCCAGGAGTGTCAGCCAGGAGTGTCCCAGGAGTGGCAGCCTCAGTCCTCCCACCCCACCCCCCATTTCCTGCTATGACTACTGGGCAGGGTCACTACTATGCCAGTTACATTTTTAGAGGTAGGGCTGATTGTTTCACCTCCATACGATGTTAGGCCTTACGCAAGTCCCATTTATGGCCAGGGACATGGACAGGCTTAGGAGAGCAGGCACAGTTTCTATCCCCAAGCAGTTTGCATGGCCAGGCAAGGGGCTCTGGCAGATGGTAAGCATTCCCCCTCCAAGTCTGAACAGAGATTTCTGCTCTTCTAGTATCCTCCCTTTGTCTTCAAAAAAGCAAATGAGAGATGAGCAGCGGTAGATATGCAGTGCATGGCATGAAGGCAGGAGAGGTGAATCCAACCAGACACCAGGAGCCAACTCCTCTGGTGTCAAAAGGCCACCAATAACAAAAACAGTGTCTGGACAAGGACAATGGCCACCAGGCTGCAATGGCACCAGGCCAGAGGGGGCAGATAAAGAGCCTGAGAACAATGCTCAGGACAACCATTGCTGGACAGCTGGAACACAGCAAGACCACACAAGCTAGCAATTCTCCTGCCAGACACCCGGAATGATGAATCCTGTGTGCAAACAAATTATGTATCAGGGGGCCTGAGCGATAACATAGCAGGGAGGGCACTTGCTGACCTGGTTTGATCCTAAACAAACCCATGTGGATCCCTTGAGCCTGCCACGAGTGATCCCAGAGCACAGAACAAGGAGTAAGCCCTGAGTAATGCAAGGTGTTCCCCCATCCCAAAAAAAAAAAAAAAAAAGCCGAGAGATAGCATGGAAGTAAGGCATTTGCCTTCCAGGCAGTAGTATGGTGGTTCGAATCCCGGCATCCAATATGGTCCCCTGAGCCTGCCAGGAGCGATTTCTGAGCATAGAGCCAGGAGTAACCCCTGAGCGCTGCTGGGTGTGACCCAAAAAAAAAAAAAATCTACTAGAATATACAGGATGGCACAGCTGCTCAACAACTAAAAGGTGGACCTCCAAATGCCAATCAAAGGGTAAATGAGCAGAGAAAAATGTTGGTGGGATTATCAGATTTATATCAGTACCATCAAAGAAGGTACTGATACAGTTACAACCCGCACCTTGAAACATGCCCAGAGGAAGAAGACACATACAAAAATTCAGAGGTATATGAATCTATTTACATGCAGCTCACATTTGCCTATCTGGAAATAGGCAAATCCAAACAAGGCAGCAGATGTGTAGCTGCTAGGGGTCTGATGCAGCACTGAACTGTATGCTTTAAAGACTTTTACAATGGGGCCAGAGTAACAGTACGGTGGGGAGGGTGTTTACCTTGCACGTGGACACCTCAGGTTTAATCCCTGGCATCAAACAGCTCGTCCCCCCCAAGTCCACCAGGAATAATCCTAAGTACTGCTGGATGTGGTCCTCAAGAAAAGAAAGAAGGGGCCAGAGCGATAACACAGCAGATGGGATATTTGCCTTGAACACAGTTGACCAGGGTTTTGATCTCTGGTATCCCATATGATCTCCCAAGCCTGCCAGGAGCAATTTTAAATGCAGAGGCCAGGAATAACCAAGTGCCACCAAGGTGTGGTTCAAAAACGAAAAGGGAAATCAAAAAACCTGTTACTGTTACCTGGTTACATTTATGTCATTTCTCCCATCAAGATTTTCCTCCCTTGGGGCCAGAAATAGACAGTGGGCAGAGCACCTGACTTGTAAGTATCAACCCAAGTTTAAAACCCCATGTCTTGCCAGGAGTGATCCCTGAGCAGAGAATGAGGAATAAGTCCTGAGCATCATTGGCTGTGATCAAAAAACATTTCCTCCTGGGATCCACAATGTAGCTCAAATGAAAAGAGCATATGCTGCTCAGGGTGGGGAGGCCAAACTGGCTCCTTGGTACAATACCCTCAGCACCATGGGTGTGGCCCTGGTAGCTGCCCCCATACACTCAGACAATAAAAAAAAAAAAGTTTTTAATTGTGCTTCAGTTTCCTCATCTGTGAAATGGATCATTCTAAGAACTTCAATAGTAAGAAACTTAAGATGCATCTCAGCAGTAGGCCAGGGCACTAGTCCCAATACAGCCTGGGGAGGGTTGATGGGGAGAAAAATAAATACTTAAGAATTGTTGGGCCTTGGGGCCGGAGCGAAGAGCATAGCAATAGGGCATTTGCTTTGTATGTGGCCAACCCGGACAGATCTGGATTCGATCCCAGGCATCCTATATGGTCCCCCTAGCCTATCAGGAGCAATTTCTGAGCACAGAGCCAGGAGTAACCCCTGAGCACGTAGGGTGTGGCCCCAAAACAAAAAAAAACAAAAAACAAAAAAGAATTGTGGAGCCGGAGCGATAGCACAGTGGGTAGGCGTTTGCCTTGTACATGGCCGACCGGGGTTTGATCCTGGGCATCACATATGGTTCACCTGGCAGAAACTATTTCTGAGCGTGGCCAGGTGTGGAACAAAAACAAAAATAAGAACAAAAACTTGTGCTGCTGTAACAGTAAATATTCACTCACCCTCAGCCTATGGCTCCTATAAGTGTGTTCAAAACTTCATCTCAACCAGAACATCTAGCTGAGCTCTCTAAGGTGCTGCTGTTGCTACATAATCTGGACTGTCCAACACGGTCCCAAGAGTTTGACATAAAGCCAGTGGGATTAAGAAAATAAATTTTGGGCCCGGAGAGATAGCACAGCGGTGTTTGCCTTGCAAACAGCCGATCCAGGACCAAAGGTGGTTGGTTCGAATCCCGGTGTCCCATGTGGTCCCCCGTGCCTGCCAGGAGCTATTTCTGAGCAGACAGCCAGGAGTAACCCCTGAGCACCGCCGGGTGTGACCCAAAAACCAAAAAAAAAAAAAAAAAGAAAATAAATTTTGGGGCTGGAGAGATAGCATGGAGGTAAGGTGTTTCATGCAGAAGGTTGGTGGTTCGAATCCTGGCATCCCATATGGTCCCCTGAGCCTGCCAGGAGCAATTTCTGAGCATAGAACCAGGAGTAACCCCTGAGCACTGCCAGGTGTGACCCAAAAAACAAAACAAAACAAAAAAACAAAACAAAAAAAAGGATTTCTCATTTGAAGTCTAATCAATTCAAATGTCCAGTTTTACTAGTCCAGTAACTAGTGACTATTAGTTTTAGACCTTCTCACCTTGTCCTCGGATCACCCAAAAAATTCATTTTTTTTTAATTTTTTTGATTTTAGGTCACTCCCATGGATTGAACCCAGGTCAGCCACATGCTAAGGCAAGTGCCCTGCCCACTGTAATAATCACCCTATTTTAATCTTATTTAAAAACAAGAAAGGCCAAGTGATTTATCCAAGGCAAGACCACAAATCTCAAGCCCTGTACACAGTGCTGAGATCAAAGACCTCCTTTCCAGGCTCCTCTCTGCTGCTGCAGGGTCCTATTTTTCAAGAAATGGATGTAGCCCTCAATTAAACACCCTCAATCCAAGTAAATGTCTGCGGGCAGCTTCCCAATGGCACTGTGAGCGCTCAGATGGCAAAGGCACCTGAGCAGCATGGAGGAAACTGGTTAGAAAGGAAAAGAGGTGTCTGGGCTGAAACCCTCTCCCTGCCCAACTTCCCCCAATATCCAGTTCCACACTCATACATACAACATTCTACTTGCCTAGTCCATCCTCAGCCCTCTTGATCTCTCGTTCCTGAGTCAAGGAGTCAATGGGAGCAAAGCCAACCTTCAAAGAGATGAAACAAAGGTGAAAGACTTATTATCTGAGGTTGCTCCGGAGTAAGTTACTGCCTCTGTGCCCCAGACCCATCCTCCCAGTGGAGCTGCAGGGGCAAGATCCTAAACCCAGTATGTCTGCTGGGGGGTGAAAGGGGCACTCCACCTAAGATTATTCCTGTAGCCCAACCTCCCACAGCCACTGGGCCTCACCTGCCCAGGCAGGTGTGCCCTCCTGGGACATCACTGAAGCCATGCCATACATCACCTCCGAAGGGTTTGAGTCCCAGTACTCAGCAACCCTCCTGGATCCCAGACCCCTGCACCAGAGAGAGTAGTACTCCTTTACGCGTGTTGACATTTGAACTATTCCAACTCCATTCCTGGCTTTCCCTCAGCACCGGACTGTCCCTACAGTGACTGCTTCCAGTTCACTTTTGAGCTTCTCAGCTCCTTTTATCACTCTTTATCTTGACACCAACTCTTCTCATCTGGTCATCTCCAGGCTAACATCCGAAAACTCAGCAAGGCTAAAAGAAACTCTTGCCCTGCTGCATCCCACTTCTCAGCTCCCAGCACTATCATCTTTTCCACCTCTTTCTTGTGGAACAAGCAATTTTCATCACCTTCGGGAAAAGCCCTGCCAGTAGGCAGCTGGATGAATCGGTACAGGCACTGCAAACACGCTTGTGGAG
Organism: Suncus etruscus; assembly: GCF_024139225.1. Taxonomy (NCBI): domain Eukaryota; kingdom Metazoa; phylum Chordata; class Mammalia; order Eulipotyphla; family Soricidae; genus Suncus; species Suncus etruscus. The sequence continues at coordinate 163,492,019 of NC_064848.1, read as the reverse complement.
CAGGAAAGTGACATTTTGGTGAATTGAGATCCACTTCTTGGCCCCTCTCTCCAAGCTGCACTCGGTGCTGCATGATCTCTTAAGTGAGAGGTGGCTGGCTCCAAGGAGTCAATCCACTTCATCTGCTCCCAGACAAAGTGCTCACTGCTCCAGGCCAGCTGATGGGTCCCCTCACCTCCAGCACCCAGACACACACACACACACCCGGTGCTCTCCCATTTCACACACACACACACACAACCACACATACACACCTCTGCTCAGTTGATCAGTGCTCTGTTCCTCCAAAAGCCACCACCTGAAGGTGAAGACACTCAAGAGCCACACTCACACCTCCACCTCCAGCCCCCATGACTCGCTAGCTCCAAATTCTGGAGCCTCAGAGCTCACCACCTCTGGTCCACCCTGCCACCTTGGGAAAAGTACACAAGACTGGAGCTCTCCTTGGGCCCAGTCCTGCCTCGATCCCCTCCCACCATTTTTTCCCTTTCTCCACCCCAGGACTAGAGAGATGTCTCTGGTGTCAGGCAACCGAACAAAGGAGTCCTCTCCTCACAGTGCTCCCCAGCGAGCACAAATCACTGCCTGCAAGGCCGAGCAGGTGACGGGGGTGATAACGGTCTTTGACATATCAGCTGCCTGGCGCGCAAACCAAAACAAGTTTCTGGCAACCCCCTATCAATGGGGGGTCAGACTTTGGGGATCAGTGAATAAGAAACGGCGAGAGCGCCTGAGCCCTCTCGGGGTTCGGGCAGGGGTCCCCGAATTGGGGGCCAGCCCACCTCCTCGCCGCCCTCACCTGGCCTGGGCCCACCCCGACC